>NC_086129.1:2397500-2437500 GCF_963921235.1 Mobula hypostoma | reverse complement strand
GGAGGTTCTGCAGATGCCGGAAATCCAGAGCAACACACACACACAAAATGCTGGAGGAACTCAGCAGGCCAGGCAGCATCTGTGGAGAGGAATAAACACAAGAGATTCTGCAGATGCTGGAAATCCAGAACAACACAGACACACACACACACAAAATGCTGGAGGAACTCAGCAGGTCAGACAGCATCTATGGAGAGGAATAAACACAAGAGATTCTGCAGATGCTGGAAATCCAGAACAACACACACACACACACACACACACACACATACACAAAATGCTGGAGGAACTCAGCAGGTCAGGCAGCACCTATGGAGATTTAAAAAAAAGTACAGTCAGCATTCCTGGCCGAGACTTTGGCCGGACTGGGTTTCGGTCCGAAACGTCGACTGTACCTTTTTTTCCTCTCCCGCCCCCACAGACGCTGCCTGGCCTGCTGAGTTCCTCCAGTATTTTTGTCTGTGTTCCTCTGGATTTCCAGCTTCTGCAGATTCTCTCTTGTTTGAGAATCAGGGGAGTGGGGTGGTGGGGGAGGAGGGACAAGAAAACAGGCGACGGGTGAGGCTGGGGGTGGGGGGAGGGATAAGGAGGGGAGGTGAAATTTACCTCCTGAAAGTTTAACTCCTGAAGAGATAATCTATCAGAGCAAATTCCCTTCCTTTCTTTGGCAGAATGTGGAATCTAGGCTGTCACGAATGGTTAATTTGATTCAAACAAAGGTGGAGGAGTTGGGGGTGCGGGGGAAGAAACACAGGAGGTCGGGTGGTAGCTATGGACAGTCAGCGTTTCAGGCCGAGACCCTTCTTCAGGAAAGGGGGTGGGGGGGCGGGAAGGTGCCGAAATGAAAAGGTGGAGGGGACGAGAACTCCAGCCCAGAACCCCGAGCGCTGGTGTCTGAAATCACAGCCAGCCACCCTGTGACTCAGAGGAGAATCAAGAAGCCGTGAGTCACCATCCCAGCCCAGCTTTGAATAAAGCAAAGACCCTTGACCCACTTTGCAGAATTGTTTCACGATGCTTTCCGGCAGGCTGCTGCACTGTCAAACTTCCCCTCCCGTCAACCACAGACTCGATATCTGTCCACTGTTACGCGAGCGGCAACCATTAGGACAGCTAGAGATCGTTCCCGGTGGGGGAGGAGGGCTTGTAGATATGAACCAACACTGCCATCAGTGATATCCATGAAAACAGAGCACACTTGATGGGCTGAATGGCCACATTACACTCCTACGCCTCAGAACCGAAGAGCAGAATCATTAACCGGTCTTCAGAATGTTCCAAGCAACACACACACACTATATTCCTTCCTCTCCAGCCCTTTACCTTTCCCACCCGTCACCTCCCCCTGGTGTCCCTCCTCCTTCCCTTTCTCCCACGGTCCACTCTCCTCTCCGATCAGATTCCTTCCTCTCCAGCCCTTTACCTTTCCCACCCATCACCTCCCCCTGGTGTCCCTCCTCCTTCCCTTTCTCCCACGGTCCACTCTCCTCTCCGATCAGATTCCTTCCTCTCCGGCCCTTTACCTTTCCCACCCATCACCTCCCCCTGGTGTCCCTCCTCCTTCCCTTTCTCCCACGGTCCACTCTCCTCTCCGATCAGATTCCTTCCTCTCCAGCCCTTTACCTTTCCCACCCATCACCTCCCCCTGGTGTCCCTCCTCCTTCCCTTTCTCCCACGATCCACTCTCCTCTCCGATCAGATTCCTTCCTCTCAAGCCCTTTACCTTTCCCACCCATCACCTCCCCCTGGTGTCCCTCCTCCTTCCCTTTCTCCCACGGTCCACTCTCCTCTCCGATGAGATTCCTTCCTCTCCAGCCCTTTACCTTTCCCACCCATCACCTCCCCCTGGTGTCCCTCCTCCTTCCCTTTCTCCCACGGTCCACTCTCCTCTCCGATGAGATTCCTTCCTCTCCAGCCCTTTACCTTTCCCACCCATCACCTCCCCCTGGTGTCCCTCCTCCTTCCCTTTCTCCCACGGTCCACTCTCCTCTCCGATGAGATTCCTTCCTCTCCAGCCCTTTACCTTTCCCTCCCATCCCCTCCCCCTGGTGTCCCTCCTCCTTCCCTTTCTCCCACGGTCCACTCTCCTCTCCGATGAGATTCCTTCCTCTCCAGCCCTCTACCTTTCCCACCCATCACCTCCCCCTGGTGTCCCTCCTCCTTCCCTTTCTCCCACGATCCACTCTCCTCTCCGATCAGATTCCTTCCTCTCCGGCCCTTTACCTTTCCCACCCATCACCTCCCCCTGGTGTCCATCCTCCTTCCCTTTCTCCCACGGTCCACTCTCCTCTCCTGTCAGATTCCTTCCTCTCCAGCCCTTTACCTTTCCCACCCATCACCTCCCCCTGGTGTCCCTCCTCCTTCCCTTTCTCCCACGGTCCACTCTCCTCTCCGATCAGATTCCTTCCTCTCCAGCCCTTTACCTTTCCCACCCATCACCTCCCCCTGGTGTCCCTCCTCCTTCCCTTTCTCCCACGGTCCACTCTCCTCTCCGATCAGATTCCTTCCTCTCCAGCCCTTTACCTTTCCCACCCATCACCTCCCCCTGGTGTCCCTCCTCCTTCCCTTTCTCCCACGGTCCACTCTCCTCTCCGATCAGATTCCTCCCTCTCCAGCCCTTTACCTTTCCCACCCATCACCTCCCCCTGGTGTCCCTCCTCCTTCCCTTTCTCCCACGGTCCACTCTCCTCTCCGATCAGATTCCTTCCTCTCCAGCCCTTTACCCTTCCCACCAATCACCTCCCAGCGTCTCGCTTAACCCTCTCCCTCCCCCACCCTCCAGGCATCACCTATCAAAGTCCAAGGTAAATGTATTATCAAAGTCTATGTGTCATCACCCTTATACAACCCTGAGATTCATTTTCTTGTGGGCATACTCAATAAATCCATAACGGAACAATAACCAGGGTAGAAACAAGACCAAAGCAACTTGGGCATTCAGCCAGCGTGCAGAAGACTACAAACCGTACAAATACAAAAAGAAAGAAATAATAGTAGATAAATAAATATCGAGAACGTGAGATGAAGAGTCCTTGAAAGTGAGTGCAAGGAAGAGTTCAATGATGAAGTGAAGTCAAAGTGAGCTATCCCGTTCACCTTCGAGCCTGTCCTCCTTCCTCTACCACCCGCCACCCCCAACCTTCTTATTCTGACATCTGCCTCCTTTCCTTTCCAGTCCTGAAGAATGGTCGCGGCCCGACATGTTGACTGTTTATTCACTTGGGTGTGTGTGCGTGCGCGTGTGTGTGTGAGTGTGTGAGTGTGCGAGTGTGTGTGTGTGTGTGTGTGTGTGAGTGTGCGAGTGTGCAAGTGTGTGTGAGTGTGTGAGTGTGTGTATGTGTGTGTGTGTGTGAGTGTGCGAGTGTGCAAGTGTGTGTGAGTGTGTGAGTGTGCGAGTGTGTGTGTGTGTGAGTGTGTGTGAGTGTGTGTATGTGTGTGTGTGTGTGTGAGTGTGCGAGTGTGTGTGTGTGTGTATGTGTGTGTGAGTGTGTGTGCGTGCGCGTGTGTGTGTGAGTGTGTGAGTGTGCGAGTGTGTGTGTGTGTGTGTGAGTGTGTGAGTGTGTGTGTGTGTGAGTGTGCGAGTGTGTGTGTGTGTGTGTGTGTGTGTGTGTGTGTGTGTGAGTGTGTGTGAGTGTGCGAGTGTGTGTGTGTGTGAGTGTGCGAGTGTGTGAGTGTGCGAGTGTGCGAGTGTGTGTGTGTGAGTGTGCGAGTGTGCAAGTGTGTGTGAGTGTGTGTATGTGTGTGTGAGTGTGCGAGTGTGCGAGTGTGCGTGAGTGTGCGAGTGTGTGTGAGTGTGAGAGTGTGTGTGCGAGTGTGCGTGTGTGTGTGAGTGTACGAGTGTGTGTGTGTGAGTGTGCGAGTGTGCAAGTGTGTGTGAGTGTGTGAGTGTGCGAGTGTGTGTGTGTGTGTGAGTGTGCGAGTGTGTGTGAGTGTGTGAGTGTGCGAGTGTGCGTGAGTGTGAGAGTGTGTGTGCGAGTGTGCGTGTGTGCGTGTGTGCGTGTGTGTGTGTGTGTTTTTACGAACTCTGGATTTCCTGCATCTGCAGAACCTCTCGTTGCTGGTGCACCACGTCTCTGCCGTTTCAAGCACAGCTCGGGACAGACCTGCTCTGTCACTTCAACCTGCTCACGGAGACGTCCGTCAACGCGGGAACAAAAGGGAGCGGGGGGAGTTTCTTTTTGGGTGTCTGGAATTTGCCCTCTGGCGTTTTGGAACAGACTCTGGTACTGATTATTCAAAGAGATGTGCTACCGTTGTAAGCATGTACTAATTCTGCATGTGTACCTGTTAATTGTTAGAAGGTGATTACAGCAAATTGAAATTAGTTAAATATCCATCGTTATCTTTTGGTTGAAGAAGTATAAAACACAGTGGCCGGAGAGTGAAATTCTCTTCAATTCTCTTGGACCCTCTCTCTCTCTCTCCTGGTGGTTTGCTGTCTAAATAAAGACTACTATATTATCAAAAGAGACCCTGCAGGTGCTGAAAGATCAGAGCAACACACGACAGGTATTTTTCAAAAAGATATGTCCCAGCTACAGCGGGATGTGTGGGTGAGTTGCAGTCGGCCACAAGAACCTTCAGCTGGACGACTGCATGCCCAAGACAACGGATGTCGAAAGGTCACTACATGCCAGGAAATGGTGAGCAGGCTCGCGGAGGTAATTCAGCAACAGACCTTCACAATAAAGGCCGCAGAACAACAAGCCCCCATGGGCCGCAAGACGAGAGAGAACAGAAACTAAACCCAGCAGGCAACTCTAGGCAGAGAGAGTCAGAGCTAGGAGCAGCTGGTTGAGGCTGGCTGGTTCGAAGGACTACGCATGAGAGCAAGGTTTAAGTAGGTTGCCGGTGATGAGTCTGGAGTGGGTGGCAGGTGAGGACTATTAACTGGGTGGAGACTAAGAGGAGGCTGCCCGTGGAGGTTGGGAGGCGTCAGTGGGAGTTACGTTATGTGTCAAGCCGAGATCTTCGAGGTGGCACCAGCAAACAGCGTGACCAACAGCGACGTCCTCTCGAAAGTCCACGGAACTTTCACCGCCACTTTCGAACATGATTCTACCACTGAGCTGAGAGCGACTGGAACCTGCGACTTACGTTTTGCCGGTGTGATTTTGGAGCCGATTGAGGGATAGGTCGCCTCGCTGGCTCCGAGGGAGCTCGATGAGATCCGGACGGGGACGACGCTGCCCGGAGGCGGGGCGCGAGTCCGGCGCCTCTCTCCGACCGGGGCACCCAGCGGGGTGGTGGGGGTGGGATCGAGGTTGGCGAGGGCGAGAGAGGAGGACGGGCGGGTGCTCGGCGCCGTCTGCCCGCGTTCGACCGGTCTTCCTCTCCGTCTCGCCAACCGCTGTTGGAGGAAGGTTCAGGAGCTGCAAGGTTGTGGACTCGTCTTGGAGGTCATGTCGCATGTGTTTTTTTTCCTGGATTCTGGATTCCAGCTGGACTGAACTAGACTGAATACGACTGGTTTGATGTCCAGTATGCTGAGCTCCGTTTGCTCCCCTTTTCACCGCTTGCGTGAATTGCTCTTTCTTCTCTTCCCCGCCCCCGTGCGTTGGGGGATCGATGCTTTCTCGAACGGGGTCCGCGCTGCTTCCTCGGTTTTGCAGCTACCCGTGGCAGGGCGAATCTCAGCGCTGGCGTCCCACACAGGCCCTCAAGGAAAATCTTTGAATCGACCAGAGCGGTGAGTCCAAAGAGAGGTACAAGGTCACCGGGCGATGTCAGGGGTGGGACCCGCGTTTAGAAGTTCGCGGGAGATTTTGGGTCAACACACCCACCCACCCCAGGGTTACCCACCCAACACGTGAACATTTAGCGGAGCACACGAAGTGCCGGGGGACCTCAGCGCAAGAGTGAGTTTGTTGTCATTTAACTACCTACGTGTACACCGCCGAAAGAGACGTTTCTCCGGACCCAGGGCGCAAAGCACCGGTGGTAACACGTAACATGCGATAACTTAAGAAAGTCAGGGATTAAAAACCTGCAGGCGAATCGCACCATAAACAACTGAAAGTTAAAGCGCGCGAATCAAACTCTGTGTCCAGGCACAGAACGGCGGCCCCCTCAGACGCGACGTGAGAGGGAGATCAGAAGCCCCCAGCAGCACGAAACGCCGGAGGAACTCAGCAGGGCAGGCAGCATTTCGGGAAGAGAATAAACAGCCGGCGATGAGACCCTACGTCGATTCCGAAGCCCAGTGGGCCAGGGGGAGGTATGAAAACGGTGGCCCATCCTGACCATTTTTGGTTCTGTACACGGTCGAGTCAAGCAGGACGCTGGATGGGTGGGATAACTATCCCCGATGGGCAGGAGACCCCTACGATCCCCTCGGCCGTTCTCACAGTCCTCCTGTCCAGCGGTCGGCTGCTCCCACCCCAGACGGCGGAGGTGCAACACTCTGGGCTGAGACTTCGGCTGCGGGGCGATTCCTTTCGCAGCTTTGGAAAGTTTGTGAAAGCGACACCAGTTCTGAGAAGGCGACAGACCCTTCTCGGAAATCAGAAAGCACCTGCTTGCCTCTGCTTGCCAAGGGCGTGCGAGATCTCAGGGCCGTTCAGCCAGCACTAATCCAGAGTCGGTTGCTAAATGTGAATCCACTCCCACCCCCCCCACCGACCCTGGCCTCCGGGCTGGTCGAGGTCCGAACTGGAAACACCGGGCTCGGAGGAAAAACTCGCCCCGTGGCCTGGAGGCGTTAAGTCGGCGGGTACGGTGGGGGAGGTCACTCAGAGTTTACACGGCGCTGGAAATCTGCGAGGGTTTACACAGCGGCAGAAATCATCAGCGAGGGTGACAAACCACAGGCTGCTTGAGAGCGGGTAGTGTGTAGTGGTGGGGGGGGGGGAGGGAAGTGTGAACTCGAAACCGCTCTCACGCAGGGTCACAGAAATGCTACACACTGCAAAAACCTGAGCAGATGTTTCTGATTTCCCAGCTGAGGTGATCCACGGAACCGAGGGCAGTGAGAGGCAGGCACCCAGGGGCTGTGCTTCAAGGCCTGTGGGCCTGCACTCACTGGAGTTTAGAAAAACGAGGGATTTTCAATGCTTCTATGTTTCTCTCTCCCGTCCCCTCCACCCCCCCCATCCCGTCATCTACTGCTCAGCTTTTTCTCCCTCCAGTCCTGCAGAAGGGTTTCGGCCTGAATCGTCGACTGTACTTTTTTCCATAGACGCTGCCTGGCCTGCTGAGTTCCTCCAGCATTTTGTGTGTGTGTGTGTGTGTAGAAACATAGAAAATAGGTGCAGGAGTAGGCCATTCGGCCCTTCGAGCCTGCACCGCCATTCAGTATGATCATGGCTGATCATCCAACTCAGAACCCTGCACCAGCCTTCCCTCCATACCCCCTGATCCCTTTAGCCACAAGGGTCATATCTAACTCCCTCTTAAATATAGCCAATGAACTGGCCTCAACAGTTTCCTGTGGCAGAGAATTCCACAGATTCACCACTCTCTGTGTGAAGAAGTTTTTCCTAATCTCGGTCCTAAAAGGCTTCCCCTTTATCCTCAAACTGTGACCCCTCGTTCTGGACTTCCCCAACATCGGGATCAATCTTCCTGCATCTAGCCTGTCCAATCCCTTTAGGATCTTATACGTTTCAATCAGATCCCCCCTCAATCTTCTAAATTCCAGCGAATATAAGCCTAGTTCATCCAGTCTTTCTTCATATGAAAGTCCTGCCATCCCAGGAATCAATCTGGTGAACCTTCTTTGTACTCCCTCTATGGCAAAGATGTCTTTCCTCAGATTAGGGGACCAAAACTGCACACAATACTCCAGGTGTGGTCTCACCAAGGCCTTGTACAACTGCAGTAGTACCTCCCTGCTCCTGTACTCGAAGCCTCTCGCTATAAATGCCAGCATACCATTCGCCTTTTTCACCGCCTGCTGTACCTGCATGCCCACTTTCAATGACTGGTGTATAATGACACCCAGGTCTCGTTGCACCTCCCCTTTTCCTAATCGGCCACCATTCAAATAATAATCTGTTTTCCTGTTTTTGCCACCTAAGTGTGCGCGTGTTGCTCTGGATTTCCAGCATCTGCAGATC
Source organism: Mobula hypostoma (assembly GCF_963921235.1). Lineage (NCBI taxonomy): Eukaryota > Metazoa > Chordata > Chondrichthyes > Myliobatiformes > Myliobatidae > Mobula > Mobula hypostoma. The sequence goes on along the minus strand of NC_086129.1, from coordinate 2,429,443 downwards.
ATCTCTTGTTTGGGGAGGCGAGGAGGTATTTCTTTACCCAGCCGGTTGGCGAAGCTGCAGGATTCAATGCCAAAGAGGGCCCTGGCGGCCGGCTCACTGGGTACGTTGAAAGCGACCAGCCAAGGGCGTCAGAGGCGACGGGGGAGTGCGGGGGTTGAGAGGGCTCATAAATTGGCCAGCGATGGGACGGCAGGGCCGGCTGAATGGGCCGAGCGGCCTAATTCTGCTCCTGCGCTTCTTGGCGATTCGAGCCACTCAGATAACGGGGCCTGAAAAACGGGTCTGGTTTGGATTTCAGAGCGAAGCTGTCTCGGTGGCTGTGCACGGCGGCATGGCGGCCTAGCACAGCGCTTTACAGCGGGTGTTCAAGTCCCCCGCCGCCACCCGTAAGAGTTCGCAGGTTCTCTCTCATCCCTCCCGCCCCCCCCGTGACCATGTGACAGTTTCCTCCGGGTTCTCCGGTTCCCACCCCTCCCCCACACGGTCCAAAGTCTAGTCAGCTAGTCGGTCATTGCAAATCATCCCATGACCAGGCTAGGGTTAAATCGCAGCGGTGGGGGGGCTTGCGGGGACCACGCTTTATCTCGAGACATGAATAAAGTGTTCCGTGATCAGGCCAGGGTTAAATCGGTGGCTCGAAAGCCTGGAAGGTTCTGCACTCTCTCTCTCTAATCCCAATCTTTTTCTTTTTTTACAGACCCCCCCCTACCGGGTGGGAACACCTGTTGCAAATGAATAAAATAGCCCGCCACTCCGCCCAACCCAAACGTGGAGTCTGAATCAATTCGCGTTTGAGCGGCTCGTTGGCCGGGACCCGAAGCCCGGCCTGCTCGAGGCTCAGCGCAGGCCTCGGCCGGCAAGTAGAACGGATCGCCCCCACCAAGGCGTGAGGAAACTTGACCGTGGCCGAGGCCGCGTAGGCCGCAGCCCCGGCCCCGTCGCCGGGTCGTTACGGTCGAGCACCTTCCTGCGGGCGCTCGGGCGTCGTCGGAAAGAGGATTCCGGGGGCGGAGCGGCCTGCGGGCCTGGGCCTGTGCTGGCAGGCGAATAGGGTTGCCAGTGGTCCCGTATCAGCCAAGACATCCCGGTTAAATTGGTTTGACCCATACAGGACCGCCCTTGTCCCGTATTTCCCCCGCTAACGTAGAGCGTTCCGATGAAACCTTTCATAAGCCAAAGAAGCAATTACCATTAACCGATATGGGAAAAATTTTTGAGTGTTCCCAGACCCAAAAAAATAACCTACCAGATCATACCAAATAACACGTAAAACCTAAACTAACATTAACATATAGTAAAAGCAGGAATGATATGATAAATACACAGCCTATATAAAGTAGAAATAATGTATGTACAGTGTAGTTTCACTCAACATATTAAGCCAAAGCCGATTTGTAGCAAAAAATTCGGCACGTACACGTAGGCGCACGTCACGTACGCGCACACAGGTGCCCGCGCAAGGCTTCATGGTCGTGGTAGTCTTTCTTGGGGTAAACACAAGTGTCCCGTATTTGACAGCTACTTTTGTCCCTTATTTGGGAGTGAGAAAGTTGGCAACCCTACAGGCGAGGCCCCACTCGGCAACGTGCGAACCGGGGGGGGGGGGGTCCGGGCTGGCACTCTGGTGTGGTGCATCTCGGTGTGGAAAGCACGGTGGCCTAGGATTTTTCCCACCACCAGGCACGGCTGGGGGGTGGGGGGGGGGGCCAAGCCCCTCAGTTATTACAACAGTGCACCACATGAATACCAGCACTTTTGAGAAACCCTGCCTCCCGACTCACAATCTCTCTGACCCACCATTGTCAGGAAGGAGGTACACGTGGGGTGCAGCGCTAGCTGGAGCGTACCGGAGCTACCCAACTTCAACTCTTCAACCCATTCAGATATGTCCATACATGGCTCCCTCTACTGCCATGATGAAGCTAAACTCAGGCTGGAGGAGCAACACCTCATATACCGTCTAGGTAGTCTCCAGCCCCTTGGTATGAATATAGAATTCTCCAACTTCCAGTAATTCCCTCCCCCTCCCTTCCCCATCTCTATTTCACTCTGCCCCCTCCCCCAGCTCCCTCATGGTTCCGCCTCCATGTTCTACCACCCATTGTTTTCAGGGCTGTGACGTCAGTGCTCCCCCTCCCTCACCCCTTTGTCTTTCAAATTACTGGTCTTTCAACTGACGCTACAAGCATTCTTCAAATCCTTCCCCATCTTTCATTCTTCAGTCCTGACGAAGGGTTTCAGCCCGAAACGTCGACTCATCGTTTCTGACTGATGCTGCCCGACCTGCTGAGCTCATCCAGCCTACTGAAGGTGTTGCTCTGATCACAGCATCTGCAGATTATTTTGTGTTTACCATACACACACAGAGAGTTCCGTTTGACCTGGCTTTGTGGCAGGACGAGGTTAGTGAACGTGCAGAAAGTGTGAAACAGAGGGGGAGAAAAAAACGAAAGCGCGTCGCTCCGAGCTCTTATTCAGCGACACCTCAACCACCCCAGCAGATTTCTGCTGAAACTTTAAGACTCTTTGAGGGCACGGCGGGACCATTCTGCACGCGTTGCCGGGGGGTGGGGGGGGGGCCCCGAACACCACGCGAGTGGCGCGACAAACAAATATGAAGCTGAACGTGTCGCGGGCAAGGCAGCTGGAGACCAGCTCGCCTGCCCTCCGACGTCACACCTGGTCTGGACTCAGATTTAAACAGCTTCTTGAATGCAAAGAAGTCAGGTTCGGGGTTGTAGACTTCAGGAGAGGGGAACCAGAGGGCCCATGAGGCAGTCCTCATCAGAGGATCAGAGGTGGACAGGGGGAGCACCTTTAAATTCCAGGGGGAGAGGTGGGTGAACGTTTTAGAGGGTCTGACCTGGACTGAGCACACAAGTGCAATTGTGGAGAAAGCACGGCAAAGCCTCTATTTCCTCAGCAGTCTGCGGAGATCTGGCATGACATTTAAAACTTCGACAAACTTCTAGAGATGTCTAGTGGAGGGTATATTGACTGGCTGCGCCACAGTCCGGTGTGGAAGATCCGTCAAAAGAAAGTGGGTTTGGCCCAGCACGTCACGGGTAAAGCCCTCCTGACCATTGAGCACATCGATACGAAACATTGTCGTAGGAAAGCAGCGTTCGTCATCGGGCCATGCTGTCTTCTCGCTTCTGCCATCAGGAAGGAGGTACAGGAGCCTCAGGTCCCACACCACCAGGTTCAGGAACAGTTATTACCCCTCAACCATCAGGAAGGAGGTACAGGAGCCTCAGGTCCCACACCACCAAGTTCAGGAACAGTTATCACCCCTCAACCATCAGGAAGGAGGTACAGGAGCCTCAGGTCCCACACCACCAAGTTCAGGGACAGTTATTACCCCTCAACCATCAGGAAGGAGGTACAGGAGCCTCAGGACCCACACCACCAGGTTCAGGAACAGTTATTACCCCTCAACCATCAAGAAGGAGGTACAGGAGCCTCAGGACCCACACCACCAGGTTCAGGAACAGTTATTACCCCTCATCCATCAGGAAAGAGGTACAGGAGACTCAGGGCCCACACCACCAGGTTCAGGAACAGTTATTACCCCTCATCCATCAGGAAAGAGGTACAGGAGCCTCAGGACCCACACCACAAGGTTCAAGAACAGTTATCACCCCTCAACCATCAGGAAGGAGGTACCGGAGCCTCAGGAACAGTTATTACCCCTCAACCATCAGGAAGGATACAGGAGCCTCAGGACCCACACCACCAAGTTCAGGAACAGTTAACACCCCTCAACCATCAGGAAGGAGGTACAGGAGTCTCAGGACCCACACCATCAGGTTCAGGAACAGCTATTACCCCCTCAACCATCAGGAAGGAGGTACAGGAGCCTCAGGACCCACACCACAAGGTTCAAGAACAGTTATCACCCCTCAACCATCAGGAAGGAGGTACAGGAGCCTCAGGACCCACACCACAAGTTTCAAGAACAGTTATCACCCCTCAACCATCAGGCTGTTGGACAAAAAGGGTATATCCACACTCACTTGCCCATCCACTGTCCCCACAACCAGTGACCTCACTTTAAGGACTCTCTATCTGACTTGTTATTTATTTATATTTGCATTTGCACAGTTTGTCGACTTCTGTCTCCACTCTGGCTGATCTTTCATTGATCCTGGTTACAGTTACTATTCAATAGATTTGCTGAGTACGCCCGCGGGGACGAGGAACATCGGAGTTGTATGTGTGACATAGTGCACTTCGATAATAAAGTTTACTTTAAACTTTTGGCGTAGGAGGACAGGCTGAGCATCCCCTCATCCGAAACTCTTGTGGCCAGAAGTGTTGTTTCAAGATTTTGGAGTATTTGCATCTACATAATCTACAAAATTTATTTACATTACACATGTAGCTTCTACATATACCCCGAGGGTAGTTTTAGATATCTACCTTTGGCTGAACAAGTGGACAGTCTGTGGCGTCCAACCAGATTGTTGTCTTCTGCACGTTGGTTGGGCGCCCAGGTTGGGCAGTCTTTCATTGAACCTGTTATGGTTATTTATACTTCATACTTTATTGTCGCCAAACAATTGATACTAGAACGTATAATCATCACAGCGATATTTGATTCTGCGCTTCCCGCTCCCTGGATTACAAATGGATAGTAAATATTAAAAATTTAAATTATGAATCATAAATAGAATATAGAAAAATGGAAAGTAAGGCAGTGCAAAATAGATTTGCTAAGTATGCCCGCAGGAAAATGTATCTCAGGTTTGTACGTGGTGACATGATGTACTAATTCACTTTTTGATTGGCATTGCCATCGTTCCTGACTTCCTGGTTTTACTGGTACGCAGTCTTTGTCTCACACTTGTCCCTCACACATATGTACGCACTGATTCAGCCGTTCAGCGTGTTAAGATTTTCTTTAGTGACGATCTTGGCAAACCCAGCTGGTTCGTGATGAGCAGGAGCTTTATCACAAGTCTTTTTAAAAATGTAATGCCCTGCCTCGACTTAAACTCCTGCAACCAGCCTGCTGAATATTCAGGGTTGTCTTCAATACTCAGCTTGTCGTGCACGATGAAGTGGCGTAGGTTCACTCCGCTGCCGAATCCACTCTTTCAATACACGATCATGATCTTCATTTTCACGATCAAGATCTTCATTTTATTTCCCCCCCCCCCACCGTTTTCCGTTCATTACATATGTGGGGTCACTTCTCAGAACCGTCTGTGGTGTGCATCGCCCTAGGGTGCTTTCCCAGCGCCATCTTTCATTGGTGACGTCACGTCAGCGCTCAAAAAAAAAAATTGGATTTTGGAATTTCAGATAATGGGTGCTCTGGCTGCAATTTTTCTGCCAAGGTAATGTGTAACGACTGGGAGGGTGATTCTTCTCTCAGCTTGTCTAAGGCAGAAATAAATTGCAACATGCCAAAATTCACAAGAATACCACAAGGCAACCAGCTACAAGCACAGTAGGCCATTTGACCACATCCTTTTAACCTGCGCAAACATCAATCTAACCCTTCTCTCCCACACAGACCCCTATTTTTATACCATCGATGTTACTATGGAAGAGCCTCGTGAAAAGTCCATAAAGCATAGGAGAAGAATGAGGCTATTCAGCCCATCGAGTCTGTACCGTCATTCCATCATGGCTGATCCCAGATCCCACACAACCCCATACACCTGCCTTCTCGCCATATCCTGACCGATCAGAAAACGATCAACTTCCGCCTTAAATAAACCCCCGGGCTCGGCCCCCGCTGCAGTCTGTGGCACAGCGTTCCACAGATTCACTGCTCCCTGGCTAAAATTATTCCTCCTCACCTCTGTTGTAAAATAGGGGACAAGCTCTCCTCTACAATCACTCTGAGCAATATTTTCACTCTATTTTCTATTTATGATTTATAATTTAAATTTTTAATATTTACTAATTTTTACTATTTTTAATATTTAATATTTGTACTCCAGGGAGCAGGAAGCGCAGAATCAAATATCGCTGTGATGATTGTACGTTCTAGTATCAATTGTTGGGCGACAATAAAGTATAAAAAAGTATTTAAAAAGTATAAAATGTTGCCCCCTCAATTATAAGGCTGTGCCCTCTAGTTCTGGTTACCCCCCCCCCATCATATGAAACATCCCACCACACCGCATTCTTCTAAATTTGGGTGACTGCAGGCCCAAACCAGCCAAATGTTCCTCATATGTTAACCCCTTCGTTCCCAGAATCATCCTCATGAACCTCCTACAGGACTCTCTCCAGTGACAACGATTAAACAGTTGCTTACCATAATTTCAGTTTTTTTCCCCCCTACATTTATTTATCATGTACTTCATCGTTTGTGGGCACGTGGCCAACTGGTTAAGGCATTGGACTAGCGACCTGAAGGTCGTGAGTTCGAGCCCCAGCCTAGGCAGCGTGTTGTGTCCTTGAGCAAGGCACTTAATCACACAGTGCTCTGCGACGACACCAGTGCCAAGCTGTATGGGTCCTAATGCCCTTCCCTTGGACAACATCGGTGTTGTGGAGAAGGGAGATTTGCAGCATGGGCAACTGCCGGTCTTCCATACAACCTTGCCCAGGCCTGCGCCCTGGAGAGTGAAGACTTTCCAGGCGCAGATCCGTGGTCTCGCAAGACTAACAGATGCCTTTATTTTACTTCATCGTACTGCTGCCGTAAAGTTAACAAACTTCACAACACGCCGGGCGCAACCATGAGATTTGAGATCAGTCTTTCCCTCCTCCTCCATGAGCTGCCAACCGCGGGCTGAGGAAACCCGTCTGCCCGGAGACGATTCTGAACTGATCGCGACAGAAAGCTAACCCCTGCTCCCAAAGAATTACACTTCTGTTTGTGTGTGTGTGTGTGTGTGTGTGTGTGTGTGTGTGAGACAGAAACATACAAAAGAAACTGCAGCCTGAGAGGACAGGCCTTTCAAACCTGATTCCTTCTTGAGCCAATTCTCACTGAAGTGAAGCAGGCAGCATTACACAGGTTAAGCAGAGTGACAGGCCGTCATATATATATATATATATATATATATATAAAAAACACACAGCTGTACATTTCATTTAGAGCAGATCGATAAGAGCTGCAAGTCGCTTTCCCATCGGCGAGAGGGAAGTAGCTTCGGGGCGGGTGGGGTGGGTGGTGGTGTGCTGAACAAATATCGCCTCCTAACTGGCTCGTAAACACAAGCGGCTCTGCAGGTGGGGTTGGGGTTGAGCTGTTCTCCGATCGTGGCAGCTTGCTCGCTGAACGTGGTGCGGTCAGCTGCCGTGCGTCCCACCCGGGCGCTTGGCGCGGCGAACCGCATGTGCCGCGGTTCGGCTCACTAATGGCATCCCGATCCCACCCCCGCGCCCGTTTACGGGACTGCTTGCGGAGGTCCGCGCCTCTCGCGGTTCTCCCGCACGCCGCGCGTTCGCCCGGTCGGATTTGCGGGCCGGGTGTTGGCGAAAGCGAATCCCTGGGGGGGGTGGTTTTCCCGCGAACAGGGCACGTGGACCCCTGCTGGCAATGGGCGCAGCTCGCCACGCGGCCAATCGGCCGCGGGGTTGCCTCCTCGCATCGCAACCGCGTTTCCGGGGCGCCGACTCCTCGCCTGGCGACGAAACGCTCGCCGAGTGAGCTGCCGAGACCGGTGAGCAACTCGTCCCGAGCCACGCATCTTCCGGATTCTGCAGGCGCCGGGGAGCTGGAGCAATACACACGGGTGCTCACGTTGCGGGCGGCACGAAAGTGCAGCGGTTAGCCTAGCACCTTTCAGCGTCGGTGACCGGGGTTCGATTCCCGCCGCGGTCTCCAAGAAGTTTGCACGTTCTGCCCGTGGCCGCGTGGGTTTCCTCCAGGTGCTCCGGTTTCCTCCCACACCGTCCAAAGACCTACCGGTTGGCAGGTTAGTAGGTCACCATAACCTGTGCCGCGAAAACGCATGAAATCGTGGGGGGGGGGTGGTGCAGGGTTGCCCGAGGGGCCTATCCCGTGCTGTATCTCGATTAAGAAAAAAAATTAACCGCAGAGAGTTGTGGACACAGCTCAGCACATCAAGAAGCCAGCCATCCACCCCTCCGTGGCCTCCCGTCTTCACACCACACTGCTACCATCCACCTCAGCCACTCTCTCTTCTCACCATCTCCCTTCGAGCAGAAGGGTGCAAGGTCCAGGAAGCACGCAACTCGAAGCTGAAGGGCTGTTTCTATTCCCCCCCCCCCACACCGCTGTCGTACAATTACAGAATAGTTACGCCACAAGACGTAGACAGGAGCAGAATAAGACCGTCTGGCCCATGGGGAATGCTCCACCATTTTTTTTCTCCCAGTAACCTTCGATAAGCCGCGTCCAATCAAGAAGCTGTCTATCTCTGCCTTAAAGACACCCCAACGGCCTGACCTGTGGTTGACGAATTCCACGCAAATTCACCGCCCTCTGGCTGAAGAAATCTCCCTGCAGTTTTAAACGGGCGCCCCTCTACCCCGAGGCTGTGCCCTCTTGTCCCACACTCCCCCATCTACCCTGTCTAGGCCTTTCGACATTCGAAAGGCCTCAGTGAGATCCCCCCGCTCACCCTTCTGAATTCCAGCAAGTACAGGCCCAGAGCTATCAAACGTTGACTCTTTTCACTCCCGGAATCATCCTGGTGAATCACCTCCGGGCCCAGCCCCAATGTCGGCACAACTTTTCTTAGATGAGGGGCTCAGAACTGTCTGCAATTCTCAAGGTGAGGCCCCACCAGTGCCTTCTAAAGCCCCAGCATCACGCCCCCTGCTGAATAGTTGGCTGGGACAGCAAGCCAGATTCCTTGACCTCACGACCTGCCCCATCGTGGCCTTGCGCCCATCGTCCGCCTGCACTTTAATCCAACGCGCTGTACTCTCACGTGCAGGGTTGCCAACTTTCTCGCTCCCAAATAAGGGACAAAAGTAGCAGTCAAATACGGGACGCTTGGGTTTACCCCGAGAAAGACTACCATGACCATGAAGCCTTGCCCGGTCACATGCGTAACGTGCGCATGTGTGTACGTGCCGATTTTTTTCCCTACAAATCGGTTTTGCCTTATCATTCCTGCTTTTACTATATGTTAGAGTTATTTTAGGTTTTATGTGTTATTTGGTATGATTTGGTAGGTTATTTTTTGGGCCAGTTTTGGCTTAATCTTCCCAATTCTATTAAGTGAAACTACACTGTACTTTATATAGTCTGTGTATTTATCATATCATTCCTGCTTTTACTATATGTTAGTGTTATTTTAGGTTTTATGTGTTATTTAGTATGATTTGGTAGGTTATTTTTTGGTTCCTGGGAACGCTCAGAAATTTTTCCCGTATAAATTAATGGTAATTGCTTTTTCGCTTTACGCCATTTTGGTTTCATAGGAACGCTCTACCTTAGCCGGGGAAATATGGGACAAGGGCGGTCCCGTATGGGACAAACCAATTTAGCCCAATACACGAGATGTCCCGGCTAATACGGGACAGCGGGCAACCCTACAGTACGCCAAGACACCGTACCTCAGTAGGCGTTACAATAGCAAACCGACTTTCCAGCTTAAAGCAGGACGCCTGCTGTTTGCCGCTGTGCTCCAAGGTATTTTGCCTCTCACATCCAAACGGCTACATAGCACCCGCTTTTTGGAGACTCCCCCTTCTCCGAGAATTGCCGCCTGGCCGCAGAACAGGGTGCTAACTTCAGAACGCTAAACAGGTGGTGGACGACAGGAGGAACAGAGACAGGCTCACCCCTATCGACGCCAATGGATCTGGGGTTGAGAGGGTGAACACCTTTAAGTTCTTCGGCATCCACATCACTGAGGACCTCATGTGGTCTGTACATACCGGCTGCGTGATGAAAAAAGCAGAACAGCGCCTCTTTCACCTCAGACGGTTGAGGAAGTTTGGTATGGGCCCCCAAATCCTAAGAACTTTCTACAGGGGCACAATTGAGAGCATCCTGACTGGCTGCATCACTGCCTGGTACGGGAACTGTACCTCCCTCAATCGCAGGACTCTGCAGAGAGTGGTGCGGACAGCCCAGCGCATCTGTAGATGTGAACTTCCCACTATTCAGGACAGTTACAGAGACAGGTGTGTAAAAAGGGCCTGAAGGATCATTGGGGACCCGAGTCACCCCAACCACAAACTGTTCCAGCTGCTACCATCCGGGAAACGGTACCGCAGCATAAAAGCCAGGACCAACAGGCTCCGGGACAGCTTCTTCCACCAGGCCATCAGACTGATTAACTCACAGTGACACAACTGTATTTCTATGTTATATTGACTGTCCTGTTGTACATACTATTTATTATAAATTACTATAAATTGCACATTGCACATTTAGATTGAGAAGTAAAGATTTTTACTCCTCATGTGTGTGAAGGAGGAAAGTAATAAAGTCAATTCAAAACATTTCTAACTGTACCCCCTGCCCTCACGCTCAAAGTCCAGTTGGTCGAGACGAGGTCCAAAGTTAATTCAGTAATTCAAAGGAAGCCACAGGAGTCAGAATTATGACTCCAGACATCCCACCCTGCAAAAACTCATTTCAGGGAGGTAGCACCATCAATTTGCAGGAGACTCCCGGAACTTCCAGGAGAGGTGGGATATCTGTAACAAAGTAGCTCCTTAGCAGCTAGCCAGCTAGTTTAAATAATGTTAGCTATGCTAGTGAACGAATGACACCTGTTAAACTCACCTCAACGTACCTTTTACAGTCTTAACCCACCATGGGCAATAGAAAAGTCACTGTTGCAAACAGTGCAGTGAGCAACACTGTCATTATTTTTGACCCCCATTAGGCAGGGGTACACTTTAGTGTAGTCTGGGGTGACATACGTTTTATATTTTCTTTTTTTGGAACACTCTGCCATGGCACGCTCTCTCTCTCTCGCTCTCTCGTGGTCTCTCTCGCTTGCTCTCAAAAAAAAATCGATTTCCGGGATATTGTATATAATTTGCGGGCGTCAGGGAGCCACTATCAATTTGCGGGAGATTCCCGAAACTTCCGGGAGAGGTGGGATGTCTGTGACTCTAACTTTGAGGTGCCCATTTATCACCTGGTAGTGTGATGACACATAAACCTTAACGAATTGTATTAAAAAAAATCAAAGAACGCTTAGTCGAACAACATCTTTGCAAGAGCACTCAAGTGTTATTAGTGTTATTGATATTAAATGTAGAACAAAAAGGCTCGTGAGCTCCGGTGAGGCTGAGATGGGTGCTCGCTAGTGTGGGTTTAAACGAGATACGGCACAGAACAGGTCCTTCTGGTGCTTCCCACCACCCCCCCCCCCCACCACTAGCCTGCAAGAAAAATGTGCCAAGCACAATCACGGTCAAAAGACCTCGGCCGCCCACGTCGTACGACGCGGCGCAGGGGGACGACGAGGTGCCGTGGGGCGACTCGTAGGTTGAGTGGGTGGCGAGGAAAGCAAATGTTGGCGTTCACTCCGAGGGGACTGGATTATATGTTCAAGGTTGTGATGCTGAGGCTTCATAAGGCAGAGTGGTGAGCAGTTTATCTAAGAAAGAACATGCTGACATTGGAGTGGGTTCAAGGGAGGTTTACAAAAAAAAACACAACAAAAGGCTTATTATATGAGGAGTGTTTGATGGCTCTGGGCCTGTACTCACTGGAATTTATAGAGGAATGAGGGGGGAGGTGGGGATCTCATTGAAACCTATCCAATGTTGAAAGGATGTTTCCTACAACGGGGGAGTTTAGGACCAGAGGGCACAGCCTCAGGATCGAGGGACGGCCCACTTAAAATGGAAATGAGGAGGAATTATCTTTAGGCCAGAGGGCGGTGCATCTGCAGGATGGGTTGCCAGGAGCACTTTGAGCCCCGCCTCCCAGCAAACCCCCCGATTTAACCCCAGCCCCATCACGGGATGATTTACAACGACCAATTAACCCAACGACCGCTGGCTCTACGAGGCCTTTCTGCCCCTCGTGTCTATTCTAGTCCAATCCAACATCCAGCACTGGGTCTATGTGCCTGCAGGCCACAGCTACACACACACCAGCTCAATATAAATATTTTTTTTAAATTTTATTTTAATATCGATTGAGATACTGCGTGCAGTAGGCCCACCTGGCCAGCATTCCCCCGATTTAACCCTTGCAGGACGATCTACAAAGACCAGTTAACCTACCAACCGGTAGGTCTCTGGACCGTGGGAGGGAACCCCACGCGATCACCGGACAACGTACAGACTCGTTATAGGCAGTGGCGGGAATCGAACCCAGGGTCGCCAGTACCGTAAGGCGTTGTGCTGACCACTACGCTATCATGCGACCCTCTGGAAATGACCACAAGACCGGAAGACATACAGTAGGAGCAGAATTAGGCCATTTGGCCCATCGAGACAAATGAGGGAATCGGCTTTAATCGGGAGAGACGTTCCCATGGCAACATCGTTCGCATGGCCAAGCGCCCTTTGTGTACAAATAGGAACATTATCCATACCGTTACGGAAGTTTAATCACAATTAAACCCAACACAGGGATACAAAACAGCGTTCCTCCGGGGCCAAGGTACAAAACGCAAAACCAACAGTCACACCCAGCCCACAAAACACATGTAATGGTCATAGCAGGGTGGTGGGGTGGAGATACCTCTCCACCAGCGGAGGTGTAAGGTGCTCCTTCCCCCTGCTAGCCCGCAAGAAAAATTTCCCAAGCACAATCACGGTCAAAAGACCTCGGCCGCCCACGTCGTACGACGCGGCGCAGGGGGGACGACGAGGTGCTGTGAGATGACTGGTAGGGTGAGGAAGGCAGATGCGATGTTGGCATTCATTTCAAGAGGACGAGAATTCCCGCGGAGACAATTTACAGTGACCGATTAAGCTAGAAGTCTGTCCCGAGCCTTGTGGCCCATCAGGCCGGTACTTATGCTGGTTTCTGTGGTGTGAAGCGACTGAGAGTACAAGACTGCCCACCCTCCACCCCCCACCTGGATAGGACACCAGTCTATCGCGAGGTTAACCCCCAGCATTTTTGCCGGTACCCATTCTCAGCTGGGCGGACTGGAGCAGTGCGTGGTGAAGTGCCTTTGCTCAAGGACACAACACGCTGCCCCGGCCGAGACTCGAACCCACGACCTTCAGATCGCGAGTCCAAAGCCCTAACCACTTGGCCACGCGTCACACTACAGTGACCAATCAACCTACCAATCGATACATCTTTGAACAGTAGGAGAACAACCGGAGAACTTGGGAGGAAACCCACGGGGAGGGAGCGTAGAAACTTCTTACAGGCAGCGGTGGGAATCGAACCCAGGTCGCCTGTACTGTAAACCGTTGTGGTAACCACTACACTACCGTGTGGAGGGAGTCAAACCCGGGTCGCCTGTACTATAAAGCGTTGTGCTAACCACTACATTACCGAGTGCTTCCCTTATTTCTTAAGACAGGGCAGCTTTTGACCTTGTCTCTAGCAGGACCTTGTTGAGAGGAATATAGGCTCTACAGCAATGTAGACTCCCACCACAAGCTCCAATTCCCGAAGAAGGGCTTCGGCCCTAAATGCCAACCATTTCTTCCTCCGCATGGATGCTGCCCAACCTACTGAGTTCATTTTCCGTCAAGTTATACAACTCGGAAATTCTTCTTCTCCAGATAGTCATGAAACCAAAATAAAAGAAAAGGCAGGCAGCACAATCATCAACCTCCACCCAAAACATACTCCCTGCACAAAAATGGGACGGGCACATCGACTCCCAAGTTTCCCCCCCTCACACACAAAACAAAAAAAAACAGACGTGAAACACAGGATACAAAAAAAATCTATAAGACCAAAAAAAAATCCAAAGTCCAGGTCCACATCCAAAACGCAGAAAACCTGGGTGCCATTCTCCGGGCACAGCGGTAGGCAGTCCGGTATAGAGTGATCCTCAGCAATCAAAAGGCATGCGTCCGGCTCTCGCCTTCTGCATTCGCCTCGATGATTTAACGATTCCTCCCACCCCCATCCCCGGCCGCCAGTCGGTCTAATCGCCATGAGGTCCGCGCGCGCTACTCCTGCCTCCCCAGAATCCTCTCGGGGAACGGCAGAACGCGGGAACACCCCAACAATCTCCAAACAAGCAAATCAGGGGCTCTAATGGTCCCAGAGTCACGTCCAAGATAACGAAAAGCAGATGTTTCTCTCCCCCCCCCCACTGTCTCCCCGCCCCCTCCACCATTTTGTGTGTGTGTGTGTGTGTGTGTGTAGCTCCGGATTTCCAGCGTCTGCAGAATCTCTCGCTCTTATCAGATAGAAGTACAAATGACAGTAATGCAAATTTAATCAAATCTCAGAAACAGTGTGCGCAACAGAAAACAGGAATTAAATTAGATGAATTTATATTGTGTGCCAAAGTCTTGACAAATGTAGGTAGAAAATCTATTACATTAGAAAACGTGGCAGCAATAACTCATTACTATTCAAAAATTTATTTTTATTTAGGAACAGGCCCCTGCGGCCCTTCGAGCCGAGTCATCCAGCAACCTACCAATTTAACCCTAGCCTAATCACAGGACAGCCGGCTGGTGGCGTAGTGGCATCAGCACCAGACTTTGGAGTGAAGGCTCCCGAGTTCGAATCCAGCCGGCTCCCTTGCACGCTTTCCATCCGTGCTGGGTCGAGCGTCGAGCGAGCAACTCGGCCTCGTAAAAATAAGAAAGGTTGCTAAATAAAAAAACATGCTGTCATCCCGATGACTCCACTTGGGAGTTAAGGGCTTTCTTCTTCTTCTAATCACAGGATAATTTACAAAGACCAGTTAACCAGCACGTCTATGGACTGTGGGAGGAAACCTACGCGCACACCACAAGTAAGCCATCAAAGCCGCTGGCTGCATGCAAATAGGGAGATTTAATTTGTTTTTAATTCAGTTCTATTCTATTCTACTCTGCAAACCCTTTCTAAAAAAAAGGTACAGAGGACGTCGGAATCGAGCTCCGACAACGTCGCGTGGGGACCACTGCGTTACCGTGGCGACCCAAAGCGGCCTGGAGGAGCTTTGAGGGAACGCCGACCGCAAGGACAGAGGACAGGAGGTGACGTAGCTCGAATGACTGAGGAGTGCGGGGAGCATCAGAGGCAAAGCCTGGGGAAACACCAACGGGAGACGATCAGGGGGATGGGGGCTGACGAAGTTCAAGAAATCGACGTTCGTGCCATCAGGGTAGAGGCTACCTGGACAATGTACAAGGTGTTGCCCCCCCCAGCCTAAGTGTGGCCTCATCACTCGCTCAACATATGATAGCCTTTTTGACCTTACTGGCTAGGAGAGCCATTTTATTGAAGTGGAAGGATTCTAATCCACCCACGGTCTTTTATTGGCTCTCCTCCATTATGTCCTGTTTAAGTTTAGAGAAAATAAAAAACCTGACATTTGATACATCCTTTAAATTTGAGCAAATCTGGTGACCTTTTATCCAATATTTTCATTTAATTTGATTTATTGCTCTTTCAATCTTTTTTTTCCAAGTTTTAGATTTGATCAGAAAGTCTGTCTTTATTTCTTTTTTTGTTTGTATCTTCAAAATGGTCTGCCCGGTCTCTTGTTTTGTTTTGTTTTTTTATATAGTGTAGTGGGATTTCTTTTTTTCTTTTCATTTAAAACCCAATGTTTTTCCCTTCCTCTTCATAAGAGGAGAATTGTTATTTTCGTTTTTTATTATTATATTTTTTATACTAGTTTAACAATATCTATGATTTTGACAATGTCTATCTTAATCTTGGTTTATATTGTTACTGATATATATATTTGAACTAATTCTCCTCTTGATTGTATTTATGCTTTTTTTAAATCAATAAAAAGATTAATAAAGGAAGTGTGGCCTCATCACGACAGTGGAGGGGGCCGTGGACTGGCGTGCCGGAATGGGAACGGGAGGGTGGAATTAAAATGGCGGCCATCACGCGATCCGGCTTCTTCTCATGGACAGGGTGCCCACTCTACGTCCGGGGTCTCACCGATATACAGGCGGCCACACCAGGAGCACCGGACACAGTACAAGACCCCGACAGATTCTGCACCATTTGTCCCTCTCCCCGCCCCGCAGCGGATACCCGTCAGCCTTCGATGCGCGTGTTTTCTTTTGTTGTGTTTCCTTGTACCGTGAGTGCCCGTGGGCGGGAGAAGAGTCGCAAAGTTGCGCCGGTAGTTTTGAACGTTCAAACACCAACTGTTGATTCGGGTACGTTTAAATAAGAAAAAAAACGAGGGAGTCTGCCTCCGCTCCCAGTTCCGCCAGAGAGTACAATCCCAGCCCGCCACCTTCGACCTCGCTCTCCCCAGCGAGCTGGGCTCTCGGGCGGTGCCCGTAATGGTCAGCAGCGATGCCAGTTCGATTCCTGCCTTCTCCCCGTGACCGCGTGGGCTTCCTCTAGCGGCTCCGACTTTCCCTCCCCCGAAGACGTAGCAGTTGGCAGGTAAATTAGTCGTCGTAAAATATCCCGTGAATTAGGCAAGGGTTAAACCAGTGTGGCTTGGGCCTGTTCTGTATCTCTAAATAAATATTATCCTCTGTGACATGAAGTGTACCAGGGGGCATGCACACACCTCTCGTTTCCACAATTTCCACCCTAACCATGGACTTTTTACTCTCCTCCCATCCGGTAGGCGCTACAGGAGCCTCCGCTCCCGCACCAGCAGGCACAGGAAGAGCTTCTTCCCTGAGGCTGTGACCCTGCTGAACCTCACATCACAGCGCTAAGCAGTATTGCACCCATATTGTACTGTCTCAGTACTTTTATATTTGTGTGCTGTAACACTTGCTTTTCATTTGCAGTTATTTTGTAAATAACACTATTCTTTGTGTTTCTGGTCAGATGCTAAATGCATTTCATTGGCTTTGTATCTGTACTCGACACAATGACAATTAAGTTGAATCTAATCTAATCTAAATCAATGACCTGCTCACCCCTTTCCTAACACTTCTGATCCAGATTAAACACTGTTTCTCAGTCTTCCAGCACACAAGTGTAAAGGAGAACAAAAATTTGTTCCTCCAGATCCGACGCAGCACAAAAAAAAAACACGAAATAAAGAGCACAATAAAAATAAAAAAATAATAAATATCAACACATAAGATAGCTTATACGCACAGATTGATTGTGTGTCCATAAAGTGACGCTGGGCACAGGACTGTCTGTACAGAAGGTGACTCTGACAGGAAATGATAAAGTAGTGGTGGTTTGGGGGTGTGGAGGGGTGGGTTAGTGGGTGGAGGTGTTGATCAGACTCACTGCTTGGGGAAAGTCACTGTTTTCGAGTCTGGTGGGTCCTGGTGTGGATGCTACGTAGCCTCTTTCCCGATGGGAGTGGGACAGACAGTCCGTGAGCAGGGTGGGTGGGATCCTTCACGGTCCTGGTGTGGGCGCTACGTAGCCTCCTCCCCGATGGGAGTGGGACAGACAGTCCGTGAGCAGGGTGGGTGGGATCCTTCACGGTCCTGGTGTGGATGCTACGTAGCCTCCTCCCCGATGGGAGTGGGACGGACAGTCCGTGAGCAGGGTGGGTGGGATCCTTCACGGTCCTGGTGTGGGTGCTACGTAGCCTCCTCCCCGATGGGAGTGGAACGGACAGTCCGTGAGCAGGCTGGGTGGGATCCCTCACGGTCCTGGTGTGGATGCTACGTAGCCTCCTCCCCGATGGGAGTGGAACGGACAGTCCGTGAGCAGGGTGGGTGGGATCCTTCACGGTCCTGGTGTGGATGCTACGTAGCCTCCTCCCCGATGGGAGTGGTATAGACCAGCGGTCCCCAACCACCGGGCCGCAAAGCATGTGCTACAGGGCCGTGAGGAAACGATACGAGTCAGCTGCACCTTTCCTCATTCCCTGTCACGCACTGTTGGACTTGAACATAGGGGTTGCCAGCTGTCCCGTATTAGCCGGGACATCCCATATATTGGGCTAAATTGGTTTGTCCCACACGGGACTGCCCTTGTCCCGTATTTCCCCCGCTAAGGTAGAGCGTTCCTATGAAACCTTTCGTGCCGAAATGGCGTAAAGCGAAGAAGCAATTACCATTAATTTATACGGGAAAAATTTTTGAGCGTTCCCAGACCCAAAAATAACCTAACAAATCATACTAAATAACACACAAAACCGAAAATAAATAACACTAACATATAGTAAAAGCAGGAATGATATGATAAATACACAGCCTATATAAAGTAGAAATAATATATGTACAGTATAGTCGGGAAGATGAAGGCAAAACTGATCTGTGGGGGAAAAAAATCAGCACGTACGCGCATGTGCCCATCACATGTGCCCACAGGTGCCCGCGCAAGGCTTCATGGTCATAGTAGTCTTTTCCCGGGGTAAAGTGTCCCCGGGATTTGATTGCTAATTCTGTCCCTTATTTGGGAGTGAGAAAGTTGGCAACCCTAACTGTAAAAGACATGCTGAGGTGAGTTTAACCCCACTTGAACATCCCCCCACCCCACCCCCGGTCGACCGGGCCACAAGAATATTGTCAATATTAAACCGGTCCACGGTGCAAAAAAGGTTGGGGACCCCTGGGATTGACGGTCCGTGAGTGGGGTGGGTGGGATCCTTCATGGTGTTACTGGCTCTTTTCCGGCACCTTTCCCTATACACCTCCTTGATGGCTTGTTTGCTGGTGCCGGTGATGGGCTGGGAAGTTCTGACTCCCCGTCGGAGAGCCCCCCGCCTGCCCGCCCGCCACGGTGCGGTCCCCCGTCCCGCGCGGTGATGCGGGCCTACCAAGATGCCCTCAACTACGCACCCGCAGAAGGGACGCCCAGCTCAGCTCTCTTCAGCCTGGCTGGGCACCCCCTCATTGTGCGGACCGTGCGCCGCGGCTACGAGAGGCAGCGGGGGACGTGCGCAGTGCCGAAAACGATTCCACTCAGACGGATTAAAGCTCGTCTCGGAACAGTTGCCAGAGGCGCGTTACCTTCAAAAGGCCAGCAATTATCTATTCTCACGGCCTACATTAATTCACCACTTAAAGCAAGGTTCAACAGTGGCCACATATTAAAGCAATTCCTGACCCGGGGAACCGATCTCGAACAGGAGCAGTCTTATGTAGCCGGAAGATATATATTTCTTGTGTCTGCACGCTGAGGATATTAAGCACCCAATGCCAGTTTGAACACGTTTCAGGTTTAAACAAGAAATACCAAGAAAGGAACTGAATACAGACTGGAAAACATGAATGGATTTTCAAAAAAAAACACACACACACACACACACACACACAACAAGATTTCCAGGAACATTCTTAGAGGAAAAGTTACCGAACTCTGCATTCAGAAAAAAGTCAAGAGCAGCTTATGTTGCAATTCAGAAGGAAGAGACGATGGTGCCTACTGGCGAGTCCTTTGTTTGCATCTTTGGAAACTGCTCTATTTCCATCTTTAATATCTCTTTTATTCCCTTTCAGGGTTCTTTTGAAGACCCTGACCTGGGGTTACACGCCGACTGTGGTTCTTTGCGGGAACGGGACCTGCTCTCGGAGTCTCACGACTAGCCGTTATTCGATATGCCAAGGGCGCGGCCTGGAAGACCGGCTCGCCTTGGGAGTTTCGGATTTCGCGGCTCGGTGGAGGGGGGGGGGCGGGCGAACTCGAGGTCGCTGCCTCTGTGGGGGAACTCAGGGTGACGCGGGAGACGGAAGATTGAAAGCAGCATCGAGCTGGCTGCTGGCCGCGCGCTCAGAGATCTGAGATCGTCGGGCACAGAGCTCGGAAAAGCGGCTGAACGGACTTTTAACACCGTACACCGGCGAGTTGTTTGTTAAGTCTCCCCGCTCGCTGTGAAAACGGGGGCACCTCTTTCTCCCTTCTCAGGGAGAGAGAGAGAGAGCCTGCGGTATGTCGAATAACGGGTGAACAATATAATCTTTGGGGTACTGCAAGTCTGAGTCTTTGCTGTTGCTTTGCTGCACACTTAAGTGCTCGGTGATGGGTGACGATGCTTTATTTTTCACCGGTGGGGGGAGGGGGGAATATTGTCGCTTGCAGCCGCTTACGCTCAGGAGGTGAGCTGGGGAGGGGGCGGGCTTTGGGGCTCGAACATTTAACAGTCGCTCATTCTTAGAGGGCCCTCCTCTGTTTTCCGTGGATGGTTTGTGAAGAAAAAGAATTTCAGGCTGTGTATTGCATACATTTCTCTGACGTTAAGTGTACCTTTCGAACTTTATGAAACCCTGGTTAGGCCACACCTGGAATATTGCCCACAGTTCTGGTCTACCAGAGGGAGGATGTCGAGGCTTTGAGGAGAGGGCGCGGAAGAGGTTTACCAGGACGCTGCCCGGTTTGGTGGGCACGTGCTATCACGAGAGGCCGGACGAACCTGGGGTGCTTTCTCTGGAGCGCCGGAAAAAGGTTTATGAGATTACGAGAGGTGTAGAGAGAGTGGACAGGGAGTATCTGTTTCCCCCCCCCCCGGGGTTGAAATGTCCAGTACCAGAGGGCACGCATTGAAGGTGAGAGGTGGGGTGGGGGGGGGGTTACGTTCGAGGGGAATGTGAGGGGTAGGTTTTTATTACTCAGACAGAGGTGGATGCCCGGTTCAGTGGCGGAGACAAATAGATTAAGGGGCTTCGAAGAGACGCTCGGATAGGTACAGGGATGTGAGGAAGATGGAGGGATATGGACACAGTGCAGGTAGGAGGGATCAGTGTTTGGGTGTTCTTGACTTGATTTTTAGCTGGCACAGCACAACATTGTGGGCCGAGCGGCCTGTTCCTGCTTTGAACTACTCCATGTTCTAAGAGTTGCCAGTAATGTATTGGAATTGATGCTACGACAGTGTCAATACCTTTACTAATATACTTCACCGGGCAGCCGTCCGTCAAAAAGGTATCAGGGTAGAGGACGTG
Source organism: Mobula hypostoma (assembly GCF_963921235.1). NCBI lineage: Eukaryota > Metazoa > Chordata > Chondrichthyes > Myliobatiformes > Myliobatidae > Mobula > Mobula hypostoma. Next base: position 2,408,611 of record NC_086129.1, on the reverse strand, counting down.
GGGCACGGGAGAGGAATCAGGCCATTCGGTCCGTCGATACTGTTCCGCCGTTCCCACCGTGGCTGATTCATTATCCCTCTCAACCCCAGGTGGGTTTCAGGGTGGAGATGCTTCTCTTCCAAGAGGGGGTACAAGGTGCTCCTTCCCTCCGCTAGCCTGCAGGTTGCCCCCTGGGCAAGGAGTAGCACCTGCTTGTCCCCCCGATCAGGGTCACGTGAAGCCGTGGGAGCGGCTGGTCCTGGTTTTGACACTGCTGAAGCCTCAGGTGGACAATCTCTGAAGAGTATTAACCAACTTTGGCACCCCACCCTTCCTGATCAAAAACCAACACAGCTCCCATCATCTGGGACTCCCACCACCCAGGCCGTGCTCTCTTCTCGCTGCTGCCACCAGGAAGGAGGTACAGGAGCCTCAGGACCCACACCACCAGGTTCAGGAACAGTTATTACCTCCTCAACCATCAGGAAGGAGGTACAGGAGCCTCAGGACCCACACCACCAGGTTCAGGAACAGTTATTACCCCCTCAACAATCAGGAAGGAGGTACAGGAGCCTCAGGACCCACATCATCAGGTTCAGGAACAGTTATTACCCCCTCAACCATCAGGAAGGAGGTACAGGAGCCTCAGGACCCACACCACCAGGTTCAGGAACAGTTATTACCCCTCAAACATCAGGAAGGAGGTACAGGAGCCTCAGGACCCACACCACCAGGTTCAGGAACAGTTATTACCCCTCAAACATCAGGAAGGAGGTACAGGAGCCTCAGGACCCACACCACCAGGTTCAGGAACAGTTATTACCCCCTCAACCATCAGGAAGGAGGTACAGGAGCCTCAGGACCCACACCACCAGGTTCAGGAACAGTTATTACCCCCTCAACCATCAGGAAGGAGGTACAGGAGCCTCAGGACCCACACCACCAGGTTCAGGGACAGTTATTACCCCTCAACCATCAGGAAGGAGGTACAGGAGCCTCAGGAACCACACCACCAGGTTCAGGAACAGTTATTGCCCCTCAACCATCAGGAAGGAGATACAGGAGCCTCAGGACCCACACCACCAGGTTCAGGGACAGTTATTACCCCTCAACCATCAGGAAGGAGGTACAGGAGCCTCAGGACCCACACCACCAGGTTCAGGAACAGTTATTACCCCCTCAACCATCAGGAAGGAGGTACAGGAGCCTCAGGACCCACACCACCAGGTTCAGGAACAGTTATCACCCCTCAACCACCAGGCTCTTGAACTAGGGAGGAGAACTTCACTCCCCTCAAGTCTGAACTGTTCCCAGAACCTACAGACTCACTATCAAGAAACCGTTCATCAGATATTTATTTATATGTGAATAGCTTCTTGTTCTTTTGCACTTTTCTGGTCGCCTGTCCCCCTTATGTGCGGATTTTTAACGGATTCTAGTGTGTTTCTTCGCATTTGCTGTGAATGCCCCCAAGAAAATAAGCCCCAGGGTTGGCAACGATAACAAATTTACTCTGAATTCCGAAATATACCCAAATGACGTGGCCTCGACAGCCACCCAGGGCAATGAATTCCACATATTCGCCACCCTCGGGATAAAGAAATTCAGCGGGGACAGACGTCAGGCGATGCATCAAAATTTGCTCGTCTCATTCGGGGGAGGGAAGGATTCACCAGCAGTAAATCACAGTCCCTCAGTATCTCACACAAGAGCCTAACCACATCCAAACTGACAGAAAGGCACCCCACCCAGAAACCACAAATACTATCTCTCTCACACATGCACATCAGACTCAACTCTCCCAGACTGTCGCACGATTTCATCTGCGAACCTCCTCGTCCTGCCGTCGTCGGCCGGGTCGCGTAGGCCGCGGCAGCTACTGGGAGCCTGACCACCGCGTTGCCGGGGACGCAAGTTCGAAGTGCGTTATCCAAGGCTACAAGGGCCTACAACCCTGGGATTGAGTCACCTCACAGGAAGCCACGAAGCTAAAGCTAAACCCGTGTGTTCAAAATTAAAAATCCAACAAGTACCCAACGTGAGAGAGCGGGAGAGAGGAAAGAGAAAAACACACACACGAATCGAGCGAACGAGGACTCACTCAGGAGGAAAGTGAGTCTCCCTCATAGGCCAGAGTAGGCCCACAGCCTCACTTTTGCACAAGCGGAGCAAAGGGTGGCGGAGCCCACAGACGCAGAGTGGAGAGCGCGTCCGTAAATCTGGCGGGAGCAAAGGACGTTGGGAACGGTGAAGGTGGAGCGCCGCGGGAGGGGTGTGGGTGCAGACACACCCAGCCCTGAGACACCAGGCAAGGTCATCTGATTTCAGACAATTGGTTTATTGATTGTTACAGAATGTCTCTCTGGTGCTTCCCCTCTCCCTTCCCTTTTTCCCAACTATGATTCCCCTCTCCCTGACCCCTTTCCCAACCATGATTCCCTTCTCCCTTCCCCTTTTCCCAACCATGGTTCCCCTCTCCCTTCCTTTTCCCAAACATGATTCCCCTCTCCCTTCCCCTTTTCCCAACTATGATTCCCCTCTCCCTGACCCCTTTCCCAACCATGATTCCCTTCTCCCTTCCCCTTTTCTCAACCATGGTTCCCCTCTCCCTTCCTTTTCCCAAACATGATTCCCCTCTCCCTTCCCCTTTTCCCAGCCATGACTCCCCCTCTCCCTTCCTCTTTGCCCAACCATGATCCCCCTCTCCCTTCCCCTTTTCCCAACCATGATTCCCCCTCTCCCTTCCTCTTTGCCCAACCATGATCCCCCTCTCCCTTCCCCTTTTCCCAACCATGATTCCCCCTCTCCCTTCCCCTTTTCCCAACCATGATTCCCCCTCTCCCTTTCCCTTTTCCCAACCATGATTCCCCTCTCCCTTCCCCTTTTCCCAAGCATGATTCCCCCTCTCCCTTCCCCCTTTCCCAACCATGATTCCCCCTCTCCCTTCCCCTTTTCCCACTCTCAGTCCACAACAGAGACCCGTATCAGAATCAGGTTTATCATCACTCACATCTGTCATGAAATTTGTTCTTTTTGTTTTAAACGGCAGCAGTACAGCGCAACACGTAAAATTACTACAGTGTTGTGCAAAAAGTCTTCGACGCCCTAGCTAGCTGTACGTGCAGGAGCCTAAGACTTTTGCACAATGCTGTCTCTCAACGCTTCACATTAAAGAGAAGTTTGGGTGAGTTGGTGCCACACCATACAGATAAAAGACTATATAGAACCTTCCTACAGGCCTTCTTCCGCCCGGTCTCTTAAATTTCAACAACCTCCCTCAAAAGATAATTAGCAAGTCAGCTTTTTAGAACTACAGCCCTAAACTGCAGAATTCACTGCTTAACACTTCAAGGCATTACAGTTTTACTTAATGCTTTAGGACGCCAGTTCAAAACCTATTTATCTAACCAGGCTTTCAACCCACGTCTTTTTTTTTGGTCCTTTCGTGTTTGTTTTTAATCTTTATTTGCCCTTTTTAAAATCATATTTGTACTTTTATCCTGTTGCACAACACGCTGAGCTGCGCCGTCTGCATATGATAAGTGATCCGTAAATAAAAGTTATCATCCCCGTTCCCACATGTCGAAACACAGCCTGTTGTTGTGCCACGGTGAGGCCCCCCTCGGGGTGGCAAAACATCAGCCTGCAACCCAACAGCATGAATATCGATATCCCCTTCCGGTAAACAAACTCTCCTTCCTCTTCTCATCTCCCCCTGGTGTCCCTCCTCCCTCCCCTTCTCCCACAGTCCACTCTCCTCTCCGATCAGATTCCTTCCTCTCCAGCCCTTTACCTTTCCCACCCATCACCTCCCCCTGGTGTCCCTCCTCCTTCCCTCTCTCCCACGGTCCACTCTCCTCTCCCATCAGATTCCTTCCTCTCCAGCCCTTTACCTTTCCCACCCATCACCTCCCCCTGGTGTCCCTCCTCCGTCCCTTTCTCCCACGGTCCACTCTCCTCTCCGATCAGATTCCTTCCTCTCCAGCCCTTTACCTTTCCCACCCATCACCTCCCCCTGGTGTCCCTCCTCCTTCCCTTTCTCCCACGGTCCACTCTCCTCTCCGATCAGATTCCTTCCTCTCCAGCCCTTTACCTTTCCCACCCATCACCTCCCCCTGGTGTCCCTCCTCCTTCCCTCTCTCCCACGGTCCACTCTCCTCTCCTGTCAGATTCCCTTTACCTTTCTCACCCCCCTGCCCCCTCCCACACCTTTTTATTCTGGCATCCACCACCCCCCTTCCCTCTCAGTCCTGAAAGAGAGCCTCAGCCTACTCACTTCCATCGACACTGCCTAACCTGCCGAGTTTCCCCAGCATGTGTCTTGCTCTGGTGTTCCCGCGCCTGCAGAATCGCTCCGCGTGTGACTATCACTCTCCGAAATGTGGCACGGTGCACCTCGACTCAAAGGGCCCAGACCCCCGAGAGACACAGTAAGCAACTTCAGCTGGCACCAGCAGTAACCAAGTGGGCTGGTGCCCTTCGCTCCCGCGTCCTGCGGACTACTGGGCCGGGCTTCCCAATGCAAAGTCAGCCTCTGGTGTGCCGAGGAAGGTCGAGGTATTAATGGCTCTGCTCTGTGTAGAGCAGGGGTTCCCAACCTTTTTTTTCCTACCACAGACCTCTATCATGAACTGGGGGGGTGGGGGGGTGTCTGTGGACCCCAGGCTTAGAGGAAACGCTTACCCCAAACTTTGATAGAATTGTTATGCCAAACTTCTGCAGATTCACAGAGCAAACACCAGTGTCGGGCCCAGCACGTAAGCAGAATTACCAAGAAAGCCCCCCAGAAGTATTCGGCGTGACGCCTGAAACTTCGTCAAACGGGTGAGCGGTTGGAGAATACACTGACCGGCTGCGTCCCGGCCCGGTGTGGAGACACCAACGCCCTCCGACGGAAAATCATGCAGAATGTGGGGGGCACGGCCCGGTCCGTCACGGGCAAAGCCCCCACCCCACCACTGACCACGTTTCCACGGGCCGCTGTCCCAGGAGAGCGACACCCCATCACCACCCAGGCCGTGCTCTCCTCTCACTGCTGCCATCAGGAAGGAGGTACAGGAGCCCCAGGACCCACACCACCAGGTTCAGGAACAGTTATTACCCCTCAGCCATCAGGAAGGAGGTACAGGAGCCTCAGGACTCACACCACCAGGTTCAGGAACAGTTACTACCCCTCAACCATCAGGAAGGAGGTACAGGAGCCTCAGGACCCACACCACCTGGTTCAGGAACATTTATCACCCCTCAACCATCAGGAAGGAGGTACAGGAGCCTCAGGTCCCACATCACCAGGTTCAGGAACAGTTATTACCCCTCAACCATCAGGAAGGAGGTACAGGAGCCTCAGGACCCACACCACCAGGTTCAGGGACAGTTATTACCCCTCAACCATCAGGAAGGAGGTACAGGAGCCTCAGGACCCACACCACCAGGATCAGGATCAGTTATTACCCCCTCAACCATCAGGAAGGAGGTACAGGAGCCTCAGGACCCACACCACCAGGTTCAGGAACAGTTATCACCCCTCAACCATCAGGAAGGAGGTACAGGAGCCTCAGGACCCACACCACCAGGTTCAGGAACAGTTATTATCCCTCAACCATCAGGAAGGAGGTACAGGAGCCTCAGGACCCACACCACCAGGTTCAGGGACAGTTATTACCCCTCAACCATCAGGAAGGAGGTACAGGAGCCTCAGGACCCACACCACCAGGTTCAGGAACAGTTATTACCCCTCAACCATCAGGAAGGAGGTACAGGAGCCTCAGGACCCACATCACCAGGTTCAGGAACAGTTATTACCCCTCAACCATCAGGAAGGAGGTACAGGAGCCTCAGGACCCACACCACCAGGTTCAGGAACAGTTATTATCCCTCAACCATCAGGAAGGAGGTACAGGAGCCTCAGGACCCACACCACCAGGTTCAGGGACAGTTATTACCCCTCAACCATCAGGAAGGAGGTACAGGAGCCTCAGGACCCACACCACCAGGTTCAGGAACAGTTATTACCCCTCAACCATCAGGAAGGAGGTACAGGAGCCTCAGGACCCACACCACCAGGTTCAGGGACAGTTATTACCCCTCAACCATCAGGCTCTTGAACCAGAGGGGATAACTTCTCTCACCCCCTCACTGAACTGCTCCCACAACCGCTGAACTCACTTGTAAAACCCATCTTCTTTGTGTTTATTTAATATTTTTTCCCCTACTTGTATTCGATCTGTTCGCAGTCTTCTGCATGTCCGTTGTTCGCCTGCCCTGTTGGGCGCAGACCTTCTCCGATTCTGTTCATCACGCGCGCTGCGAATGCCCTCGAGATGATGACGCTTAGGGCTGTGTGTGCGCACCCTGAGAGGATTAATTTACCTCGGATGGAATCAGCACAACTGCTGGAGCGGGCCTGATCTCCTCTGTGGTCGCAACCGGATCCCGCCGTTGCCCCGGGAACGCCTGCGGTGCCTGAAAGATGGCGAGGGGGCTGAGCGAAGGAGAAGAGAAGCACAGCTTTCAAGGCAGAATTCACCCATTGAAATAGCCCGCTGCGAAGCTGGTGCGTTTCGCGGAGTCGCCGAGACCCAGGTTTCACGCTGCCGATCGCAGATCGAGTGGGCTCCAGTCTGCGGGACGGAAATAGACCACCTCCGCGAGGGCACCAGGGCGCCGAGCATTCCAGCGATGTCCGCACGTCACAGCGACAAACGCAGGGCACGGGGGCTCCCCGCTGCCTTCAGAAAGGGACCCAATGCTTTGGGGCCAAAGGCAGTTCCTTTCTCTGTGTGACGCTCCAGCTCTCCGCTCAGCACCCGGCTCCTGGGTCCCAGACCAGGTCTCGCTGACTCGCAGGGGCACTGCCTGCGAACGCCAGCCTCTTCAGGAGAGGGCACAGGGATGGTACCGCACACCTCCAGGCGATTTGGCCCCACCGGGGTTGCAGGTGTGTCCCGGTGTCTCAGCGCTTGGGGCCAGCGACCCAGGTTTGATTCCCCGCCACCCGCCAGGAGCTTGTACGTGGGTTTCCTCCGGGTGTTCCGGTCTCCTCCCAGGGTCCAAAAACGTAGCCGTTGGCAGCTCAATTGGTCGTCGTAAATTGCCCCGTTAATTAGGCTCGAGTTAAATCGGGAGGCGGGGGGTGGAATCCCTGGAAGAGCCGGAACGGACGCAGAGTAAGAAATACTTTCGTTCTCCTTTGCGCTTGTGTGCACCGGAAATGACTTTGAACAGTCTTGACAAACCAGAGGACCTCTGCAGATGCTGGAAGATCTCGAGCCACACACATCAAAGTTGCTGGTGGAACGCAGCAGGACAGGCAGCATCTCCAGGAAGAGGTACAGTCGACGTTTCGGGCCGAGACCCTTCGTCAGGACTAACTGAAGGAAGAGTTAGTAAGAGATTTGAAAGTGGGAGGGGGAGGGGGAGATCCGAAATGATAGGAGAAGACAGGAGGGGGAGGGATGGAGCCAAGAGCTGGACAGGTGATTGGCAGAAGGGATATGAGAGGATCATGGGACAGGAGGTCCAGGGAGAAGGAAAAGGGGGCGGGGGGGAACCAGAGGATGGGCAAGGGGTATAGTCAGAGGGACAGAGGGAGTAAAAGGAGAGTGAGAGAAAGAATGTGTGTATAAAAATAAATAACGGATGGGGTACGAGGGGGAGGTGGGGCATTAGTAGAAGTTCGAGAAGTCAATGTTCATGCCATCAGGTTGGAGGCTACCCAGACAGAATATAAGGTGTTGTTCCTCCAACCTGAGTGTGGCTTCATCTTGACAGTAGAGGAGGCCGTGGATAGACATGTCAGAATGGGAGTGGGATGTGGAATTGAAATGTGTGGCCACTGGGAGATCCTGCTTTCTCTGGCAGACAGAGCGCATCAAGATTTCGAATCTGGCTTCTGGGCACCTGCCAGCGGGTACTGCGCTCAACGGCGACACCGCTGGCCACCCCTGGCAATGCGGGCGCCGGGCCTGCCTCTTACCGCCTGCTTGCTGGTGTCACTTCTTGCGTAAACTGAGCACCCGAGGAGCGAAAAGGAGGCCTGAGGCAATCAAACTCTGCCGACACAAAACTCTCGACTGCTCCGTGACACGTTTTAATATGGGGGGGGAGGGGGTTAAATATAGAATAGTCCATCCCTTTCGGCCCACAGTGTTGTACTGGCCTTTGAACCTACTCCTAAGACGCAGCTAACCCCTCCTTCCACTCTTCTATCATCCATCTAAAAGTTTCTTAAACGCCTGTAAGGTATCTGCCCCCCGCCACCACCCCTGGCAGGATGCTCCATGCACCCACCACTGTGAAAATCCTACCTCTGACACCCCTCCCCATACTTATTTTAAAATAAGACACCCTCCCCACCCCCCCACCCCGCCGTATTGGCCATTTCCGCCCCTGGGAGAAAAAGTCTCTGACTGTCAACACATCTTGTGCACCTCTACCAAGTCGCCTCTCATCCCCTCCTTCACACCCACCCCCACCTCCCCAGAGACAGAAGCCCCAGCTCGCTCAACCTCTCCTCATGAGGCATTCTCTCTCCAGTCCAGGCAGCATCCTGGTAAAAAATCTCCTCCCACCCCCCCCCCCACTTCCCTAAAGCCTCCACGTCCCCCTTCCTGCGACGAGGTGACCGGAACTGAACAGAACATCTCAACCGTCCCTCCTCACTGGAGGATCTAGGTTGCAGGGCGATTATAAACTGAAGAGGACTAAGCCGCCGGCTCGGGGAATGCAGTCAGGCAAATAATTAGTCATGGCGAACCGTCGTGCGATGAGGCTGGGGTTAAATTGGCGGGTTTGCTGGGTGGTGGGGTAGCACGGTAAGCCGCATCTCTGAATAAATAAACATTATTCACTCATACACTGAGCCCCAGAGCCCAGACAGCCTTTGAGGACCACTACTGCTTGGGGATGGGGAGACTTACTTCAAGAGAAATAAAAATCAAAGTCGCTCAGATGGTCCCATTTATCATCAGAGAATGCTATGCAGGGTGTACCGCCTGAAACTCTTAGCCGTCACAGACATCCACGCAACAAGAAACGCCTCCCCCCCGACACAATGTACGATAGAAACATTAGAGAGCCCTCCCACCGCACCAGCATCGAAGCTCGGTCCCACCCCCACCAGCCCTGACCTGCGTACAGTGAACCTGTATTTTTGATCTGCCGCAGTCATTATTTATGCGATAAAAAGAAACAAACAAGGCCCCGACGTGTACCGGTGATATTAGGCCTGACTCCCGACTAGGCCGGAGGTCCTGTTTCGGTGCCCCAGGGACCTTAAATCACTTCCCTGAAAGCACTACCCAGGTTGTAAATACACAGGCCAGGGAAAGGAGGAATAAATTTAAATGAGAACGCAGAACTGAATAACTACCAGAGCTCTTCCGGTCACCCAGACAGCCCGGTACCGAAAGAACAGGCCTAGGCTTCCTCTGACCACTAGGCCGCCAGCCTCAGCTCAGGCCTTCAGACTGATGATCCAGTGGCTGGGCCTGCCCCAGTAACAAGCTCTTCACATCAAAGCCCTGACGCCACACTAGATAAAGTTGGTACTAACAATATCCTTTTCTTGTTTATCACCAGTTACACAAGTGGATAAACACTTCCACTCCTGAGCACTGAAGTAATCCTCACAAATCCAACTCTATCGCTATTTGTACCTGGGAGTCAGGCGAGCTTGGCAAGGTTAAACCAACGGCAAGCTCGGTCAGGCCTCAAATTCCGTCAATAAGCAGATTATGTTAAGCACTTCAAAAAAAAAAGAAATCTGCACTGCAACTTTATCAGCCCACAGAATCGAGAAATAATCTTCTGAATTCTCCAAGTAGTTCAATGCAAATTAGCGGGGCTAATTCCAAAGCTCTGCAGAGTCATTAAAAATGTGTTTAACCAGGATCACCGTTCCTTCGAGAGGACCATGGCCTTGTCGTTGGGTTAGGAGGGCTTGCCTGTCTCGATGGCCCGGGGAGCCAGACATCCCGCCTCTCCCGGAAGTTCCGGGAGTCTCCTGCAAATTAATAGTGGCTCCCTGATGCCCGCAAATTATATACAATGTCACGGAAATGACATTTTTTTTGGGAGCGAGAGCGCGCGAGAGAGCGTTGAGAGAGAGCGAGAGAGCGCGCGAGCAACCACGAGAGAGAGCGAGAGCGTGCCATGGCAGAGTGTTCCAAAAAAAGGAAAATATAAAACGTACGTCACCCCAGACTGCACTAAAGTGTACCCCTGCCTAATAGGGGTCAAAAGTAATGACAGTGTTGCTCGCTGCTCTGTTTGCAACAGTGACTTTTTTTATCGCCCATGGTGGGTTAAAATGTAAAAGACATGTCGAGGTGAGTTTAACAGGTGTCATTTGTTCATTAGCATAGCTAACGTTATTTAAACTAGCTGGCTAGCTGCTCAGGAGCTACTCTATTGCAGACATTCCACCTCTCCCGGAAGTTCCGGGAGTCTCCCGCAAATTGATGGAGCTACCTCCCCGAAATGAGTTTTTGCAGGGTGGGGTGTCTGCGGGGAGCTATGCCTGATATGCTTTCTCTGACCTGTTTGGCATGGGTGACCCGACCCAGGGCCAAAGGGTACAGGTCAGACTAAGAGTATATCACTGGTCCTCCAGCTTCAGGGGTGCAGATCGGGGCTGACAGCCCTTGACCGGCCAAACAAAACCGTTACAGAAACAGCAACGAAGAATCTTTCAGCGTCTGAGTGTGACAGTGTACCTGAGCCTGACGTGCATGTCGGAGTGAAAACCAATGGGGGCGGGCTACAGGGACATAAAGGGAACCCACTAAAAGCTATCATCCTGACACCCAACACCACCCCCCAAGACCAAAACTGTTTGATGGTGGGGGGAGTGGGCCTCCTACTTGGCGTGGCCAAGTGGTTAGGGCGTTGGGCTCGCGATCTGAAGGTCGTGGGTTCGAGTCTCGGCCGGGGCAGCGTGTTGTGTCTTTGAGTAAAGGCACTTAACCACACCCGGCTGAGAATGGGTACTGGCAAAATTCTGGGGGTTAACCTCGCGATAGACTGGCGTCCTATCCGGTGGGGTGGGGGGGAGTCTCGTACTCTCAGTTGCTTCACGTCATGGAAACCGGCATAAGCCTGATGGGCCACAAGGCTCGGGCCAGATTTTAACC
>NC_086129.1:2255000-2395000 GCF_963921235.1 Mobula hypostoma | reverse complement strand
AAACAACTGCTTTAAAAGTTATGCCCTGGGGCATATCCAGCCAAAAGGGTGGAAACCCACACCTTCTGCGCCACCACACCCCCCCCCACCCTGTCTGCACACCTGGAGGCCACACACTCTTCCTCAAACATAACAGCTTCCCAGCTGTCTTCGACTGGCGGACACCCCAAGGGTCAGCCCTGAACACCGGGAGGGAGAAAGAGCAGATCAGGTCGGGTCTCTGACTGGCTGCAACGACATCTGGAATGGAGGTGTCGCGGGGGGGGGGGGCGTGAGGAAGGGGAGCGCTGTGCTGGATCAAAATTAGCTGCACAGGGTTGTAAACTCTGTCGGTTCCATCGTGGGAAACGAGGCCTCCCCAGCGTCCCAAGGAGCAATGCCTCCACACCCAGGACCTGTCCTCTTCTCATTGTTACCGTCAGGGAGGGGGTACAGGAGCCTGAAGGCACACACTCAGCGATTCAGGAACAGCTTCTTCCCCTCTGCCATCCGATTTCTGAATGGACATTGAACCCATGAACAGTACCTCGGGAGGGAGAGAACGTCGACTCAGACCATGAGAGGCCTGCGTCGGGCATTTTCATGCCTTACAGGGCGCAGATTGGAAGTCTGTGTGGGGCGCCACTCCTCGCACAGACAGTAGAGCAATGTGTGATTAGGTGCCTCGCTCAAGGACACAAACACACTGCCACAGCTGAGGCTCGAACTAGCGACCTTCAGATCACGAGACGAACACCTTAACCACTTAGCCACGCGCCCAACAAAATATAATTTTAAATGTATATATATTCTACGTTACTTTTTACTCACGTACTTTTTTTAAGGCATCCATTAGTCTTGCGAGACCATGGATCTGCGCCTGGAAAGTCTTCACTCTCCAGGGCGCAGGCCTGGGCAAGGTTGTGTGGAAGACCGGCAGTTGCCCATGCTGCAAGTCTCCCCTCTCCACGACACCGATGTTGTCCAAGGGAAGGGCATTAGGACCCATACAGCTTGGCACCGGTGTCGTCGCAGAGCAATGTGTGGTTAAGTGCCTTGCTCAAGGACACAACACGCTGCCTCGGCTGGGGCTCGAACTCACGACCTTCAGGTCGCTAGTCCAATGCCTTAACCACTTGGCCACGCGCCCACAACACGTACTTTTTTATTGTACATTATTACGTATTGCAATGTACAGGCACGGCATTACAACAAATTTCACAGCATATGCCCGTGATATTAAACCAGACATTTTCACACACACAATGCTGGAGGAACTCAGCAGATCAGGCAGCATCTATGGGGAGAAACAAACAGTCGATGTTTTGGGCCGAGACCCCTTCGACAGGACTGGAGAAGAAGGGGGAGGAAGTCAGAGCACGCAGGTGGAGGTGAAGGAAGTAAAAGGCGGCAGGTGACAGTCGGAACCGGGAGAGCCGGGAAGGGGGTGAAGTCAAGAGCTGGGAAGTTGTTTGGTGAAACGGCTGGAGAAGAGGGAATCGATCGCCTTCACCTTCCTCCCCTCCCTTTCCAGTCCTGACGAAGGGTCCCGGCCTGAAAGCGTCAACCGTTGAATACTCATTTCCTTAGACGCTGCCTGGCCTGCTGAGCTCCTCTGGCATTTTGTGACCCCATTCTGATACTAGACGTCTGTTCAACTCGGGAGACTGACACTCGCTCTTTCTGAATTCCTCAAATCTCTGCTCTGCTAACAATTTAAAACCCAGCTGACTTCCTCTTCTATTTTTTTAAAAAAATCTATTACTGTAATGAAGCTCTGCAGCCTTTCACAGGAGCTTCTTTTCCCTCACACGTTGAAATCCCAACGACCAGAACGCTCGCTTTGACAGGTCGGGTTACCAGAAGGGCGGTTCGTGTCTGAGCGTCAGGCAACAGCTTCAGTCATTCCCTCCCTCGCTGAATTATTGTGAGCCGGTAACGTGAAACGCTGGGACGATCTCGGTGGATCGGTCTGAATTTTCACGCTTCACATCCACTCCCGCGTGCATGGGGCTCCAGCGACAGCAACGGTGCCCCAGCGGGAATTGGACTTGGGTTACCGGGTTAATATAACCACTACACTATCATGCGCTCTCTAAGGGAGTTTGTACGCTCTTCCCGTGAACTCGCGTGGGTCTCCGCCCCCCCCCCACAACAATTCCCGGTGGATTTGAAGTTATTTATTTAACTGTTTGGAGGTAGGGGGCACCATTGTAGCCGAGGTGGTTAGCGCGACGCGTTTAAAAGCGCCAGCGACCCGGACAGAATTGGTTCCCACAGGCCTCCGGAAAGAGATCGTGCGCTCAACACGTCACCGCACTCTGGTTCCCTCCCACCGCCCGAAGACGTCCCGGCTACGTTAAGGCGTGTGGGAATAGCACGCTGGGGCTCAGGACAACCCTCACTGGTTTGACTGCCGGTTGCAATGTCCAAGAGTACTTTACTTTATACTTTATTGTCGCCAAACAATTGATACTAGAACGTACAATCATCACAGCGATATTTGATTCTGCGCTTCCCGCTCCCTGGAGTACAAATCGATAGTAAATATTAAAAATTTAAATTATAAATCATAAATAGAAAATAGAAAAATGGAGAGTAAGGTAGTGCAAAAAAACCCGAGAGGCAGGTCCGGATAATTGGAGGGTACGGCCCAAATCCGGGTCAGGATCCGTTCAGCAGTCTTATCACAGTTGGAAAGAAGCTGTTCCCAAATCTGGCCGTACGAGTCTTCAAGCTCCTGAGCCTTCTCCCGGAGGGAAGAGGGACGAAAAGTGTGTTGGCTGGGTGGGTCGTGTCCTTGATTATCCTGGCAGCACTGCTCCGACAGCGTGCGGTGTAAAGTGAGTCCAAGGACGGAAGATTGGTTTGTGTGATGTGCTGGGCCGTGTTCACGATCTTCTGCAGCTTCTTCCGGTCTTGGACAGGACAACTTCCATACCAGGTTGTGATGCACCCTAGAAGAATGCTTTCTACAGTGCATCTATAAAAATTAGTGAGGGTTTTAGGGGACAGGCCAAATTTCTTTAGCTTTCTCAGGAAGTAAAGGCACTGGAGGGCCATCTTGGCAGTGAACTCTGCTTGGATGGACCAAGTCAGGTCATTTGTGATAATGACCCCGAGGAACTTAAAGCTTTTGACCTGTTCCACTTGTGCACCACCGATGTAAATGGGGTCGTAAAGTTAGTCTTTCTGGGGAAACAACTGACCAGGGTGGTTTCGGCCGTAACTCGCCGAGAACGGAAATGGACGAGCCAAGTCGGGTGTGGTGAGTTCAATGAACACTTATTCCCAATTGCCTAGGTCGACCTCCTCGTTCTGCTTCAGACCTGTGGCCCGTGGGGCCGCAGCAGAGACCAGGCTTCAGATTCCACCGCGGTCTACAAAGAGACTGTAAACGCTCTCACCGTGACCGCTGCTAGGGTTTCCTCTGGGTGCCCGGGTTTCCTCCGGCGTTCCGCAGGCGTACCGGTTACCACGGGAGTGTCTGTTGCTCCAAGCAGAGCAGCAGGCATGAAATCTGACACTTAAGGAAATTAATTGTTTTGTTTTGCTCGGGGGAGAGCTTTGAGGCAACCGTGAATGCCACCTTCCATGTGGATCTGAGTTGGGAGCGAATTGATTATCAGAGTACCCGCATCTCACCGCATACAACCCCTGAGATTCGTTTTCCAGCGGGCACACTCGACAAATCCGAGAAACCGCAGAATCGATGAAAGACCGCACGCTACAAACAACCAACATGTAGAAGGCAGCGTGCTGTGCAAATGCAAAAACAAAAGAAAAAAAGTAATAAAAATAATAAATAAGCAAGAAAGATCGAGAACAGGAGATGGAGAGTCCTTGAAAGAGAAGGTGTTGGGGTGAGTGAAATTATCCCCTCTTTGGTTCAGGAGCCTGATGGTTGAGGGGTAATAACTGTTCCTGAACCTGGTGGTGTGGGTCCTGAGGCTCCTGTACCTCCTTCCTGATGGTTGAGGGGTAATAACTGTTCCTGAACCTGGTGGTGTGGGTCCTGAGGCTCCTGTACCTCCTTCCTGATGGTTGAGGGGTAATAACTGTTCCTGAACCTGGTGGTGTGGGTCCTGAGGCTCCTGTACCTCCTTCCTGATGGTTGAGGGGTAATAACTGTTCCTGAACCTTGTGGTGTGGGTCCTGAGGCTCCTGTACCTCCTTCCTGATGGTTGAGGGGTAATAACTGTTCCTGAACCTGGTGGTGTGGGTCCTGAGGCTCCTGTACCTCCTTCCTGATGGTCGAGGGGTAATAACTGTTCCTGAACCTGGTGATGTGGGTCCTGAGGCTCCTGTACCTCCTTCCCGATGGCTGAGGGGTAATAACTGTTCCTGAACCTGGTGGTGTGGGTCCCGAGGCTCCTGTACCTCCTTCCTGATGGTTGAGGGGTAATAACTGTTCTTGAACCTGGTGGTGTGGGTCCTGAGGCTCCTGTACCTCCTTCCTGATGGTTGAGGGGTAATAACTGTCCCTGAACCTGCTGGTGTGAGTCCTGAGGCTCCTGTACCTCCTTCCTGATGGTTGAGGGGTAATAACTGTCCCTGAACCTGGTGATGTGGGTCCTGAGGCTCTTGTACCTCCTTCCTGATGGTTGAGGGGTAATAACTGTCCCTGAACCTGCTGGTGTGAGTCCTGAGGCTCCTGTACCTCCTTCCTGATGGTTGAGGGGTAATAACTGTCCCTGAACCTGGTGATGTGGGTCCTGAGGCTCTTGTACCTCCTTCCTGATGGTTGAGGGGTAATAACTGTCCCTGAACCTGCTGGTGTGAGTCCTGAGGCTCCTGTACCTCCTTCCTGATGGTTGAGGGGTAATAACTGTCCCTGAACCTGGTGATGTGGGTCCTGAGGCTCTTGTACCTCCTTCCTGATGGTTGAGGGGTAATAACTGTTCCTGAACCTGGTGGTGTGAGTCCTGAGGTTCCGGTACCTCCTTCCTGATGGTTGAGGGGTAATAACCGTTCTTGAACCTGGTGGTGTGGGTCCTGAGGCTCCTGTACCTCCTTCCTGATGGTTGAGGAGTAATAACTGTCCCTGAACCTGATGGTGTGAGTCCTGAGGCTCCTGTACCTCCTTCCTGATGGTTGAGGGGTAATAACTGTCCCTGAACCTGGTGGTGTGGGTCCTGAGGCTCCTGTACCTCCTTCCTGATGGTTGAGGGGTAATAACCGTTCCTGAACCTGGTGGTGCGGGTCCTGAGGCTCCTGTACCTCCTTCCTGATGGTTGAGGGGTAATAACTGTTCCTGAACCTGGTGGTGTGGGTCCTGAGGTTCCTGTACCTCCTTCCTGATGGCAGCAGCGAGCAGGGAGTATGTCCTGGGTGGCAGGGATGTGTGGGATGGTTTGGGGGGCAGGGGGGAATTGTACAGAACAAGATAGACACCATGTAACAGTGTAACAGCCACTGTGACTTAGAACTAACAAAGCTTTGGAGCAGCAGTATTGGCAGGTGGGGATACAGGTCTCACTTGATTAAATTTGAACTTTTGAAAAAAAAACAAGTTTGCAATAATTCTTCCAATTAGGATCTTGATTTCCCTTTCACTCCCAGCCAAGTGAATGCACAATAAAAAGTGCCTGAGAGAGAATTTCCACATCAATAGTGACAATTTAATCTGTAGCAGCTATTAATTTTCCAGTGCAATTCAGAAACTTATTTATTGCTTTGACAGTTTGCAGACAGCAGCTGAGGGAGAGGATGTCTGAGGCCAGATGTCCAGTCCCTCAAGGCTGGGGGGGGCGGGTGCGGAACGGAGATTGATTCTAAACAACACACACGCGCACACAACGCTGGAGGAACTCAGCAGGCCAGGCAGCATCTTTGGAAAAGAGTGAACAGTCGACGTTTCGGGCCGAGAGCCGGGCTGGTGAAAAAAGGAAGATGAGGAATCAAGAGTGAGAAATGGGCGGTGGGTGGGGGGGGGGTGATGATTGGGGTGCGGGGTGTGTGAGAAGAGTGACGTAAAGAGCTGGGAAGTTGATTGATGAAAGAGAAACGGGGCTGCAGATGGGTGCTCCCAGTGGCCACCCATTTTAATTTCGCTTCCCATTCCAACGTGCGAGCCCTCATCTCCGCCGCGATGAGGCCCCACTCGGGTTGGAGGGGCAGCACCTCGTATTCCGTCTGCGTAGCCTCCAACTTGAAGGCAGGAACATCGATTTCTCGAACTTCCAGTGATGCCCCCCCCACCTCCTTCACCATTCCTTCCCCCCGCTCTCCTGACTCACCCATCACCTCCCTCGGGTGCCTTCCCCCTTCCCTTTCTTCCGTGCTTTCCATCCTCTCCCATCAGGTTCCCCCCTTCCCCAGTCCAGTATCTTTCACTGATACTACTGTATCTTGTATTTACCATGAATGCCTGCAAATCCCGGGGCTGTGTACGGCCGCATATACATACTTTGATAAAAAATTTATAACTATATAACCATATAACAATTACAGCACGGAAACAGGCCATCTTGGCCCTTCTAGTCCTTGCCGAACTCTTACTCTCACCTAGTCCCACCGACCTGCACTCAGCCCATAACCCTCCATTCCTTTCCTGTCCATATATCCATCCAATTTAACTTTAAATGACAACATCGAGCCTACCTCAACCACTTCTGCTGGAAGCTCGTTCCACACAGTTACCACTCTCTGAGTAAAGAAATTCCCCCTCATGTTACCCCTAAACTTTTGCCCTTTAACTCTCAACTCATGCCCTCTTGTTTGAATCTCCTCCACTCTCAATGGAAAAAGCCTATTCACGTCAACTCTGTCTATCCCCCTCACAATTTTAAACACCTCTCTCAAGTCCCCCCTCAACCTTCTACGTTCCAGAGAATAAAGACCCAACTTGTTCAACCTTTCTCTGTAACTTAGGTGATGAAACCCAGGTAACATTCCAGTAAATCTTTGTACTCTTCTGGAAAATCATTCCAACTTCCTTTAATTAGTGGTCAAGACACGTCGAAAAGAGGCCATTGTCTTCCAGTTACACTGAACATGCATTCCAAACCCACCCCCCCCACCCACCGCCACCCCGGTACGCAAACGTTTTTACTTCATTGACAACTCGACCACTCCAGAGTGCCCTTAAAGTACCAAAACAATTTTGTAAGCATCTTCAGGGATTTTTAAAAAAAATTTTAAGTAGCAAATACGGAATTGCCAGACTAGTGGGAAAAACGTCTTGTCACGTAGAAGCCAGGTACAGTTATTTACAGTTAAACAGGATCAAATCCTGGAGGAGAGAGATGAAAGCTGGCATTAACCAAATTAAATGTCAAAACTAGAATGTCTGCACTGCAAGTCAGCTGACAGCTATACACACCTTGTTGCTGATGTTAACAGTAATCAACGATGGACAGAAAGCATTAAATCAAATACTCACTGGAAAAAGGGCAAGAGTGAACCCTTCAGCTTCTCCTCTCTAAAGCCAAGGTGAAGCTACCACAGTATTTTGATATTCACCACCAGCGAAGTCCAGCAAACTGCTGAATCAGAGTGTTTCAATTCTGAAGGGAGCACCATTTCTGGGCTTCTACGCGTTCTGGAAATAGATTTCCAGCAGAACAGCAACAGTGGGCAGGTGGGAGGGGGAGCCAGCTCACGCACGTACACACGCTTCTCCCAGATGCTTTAAGACCCTCACCCAGCATTTGAGAAACAGCCTCTAACCCCTCCACCTGACGTCTGACCTCAGCAATTTGATTTCTTCACTTTTAAAAAATATATATATAATTGATAGTAATTTGGTGTTTGTTGAGCGAGAGCGAGAGTTTGTAGGACGGGAGACAATGTGGTGAACTGGGGTTTCCACAGGTATCCGTTAGTCTCGTGAGAGCGTGGATTTGCGCTTTGGAAGGTTTCCAGGGTGCGGGCCTGGGCAAGGTTGTATGGAAGTCCGGCAGTTGCCCATGCTGCAAGTCTCCCCTCTCCACGCCACTGATGTTGTCCAAGGGAAGGGCATTAGGACCCGTACAGCTTGGCACCAGTGTCGTCGCAGAGCAATGTGTGGTTAAGTGCCTTGCTCAAGGACACAACACGCTGCCGCGGCTGGGGCTCGAACTCACGACCTTCAGATCACTGGACGAACGCGAATTTGGCCACGCGAAGTGGGGTTTAAAGACCAGCGAATCCTGTGAGTGCGGCAAAAGGGGCGCAGGACATCGAACACGTTCTGCGCCACTGCCCACTCTCACCTGGTTCAGCCGTCGCCCACCTGCTCAGCATCAACCAAACGACGCTGGAGTGGCTGGTTGTCTGGTGTGATGATGACGGGGTTTGTACTGAACTGCAAATTCAGAGAGAGAGAACAGAAATCAAATTTCACATCACAGAGCCAGCGACGATCCACCTGTTCCTATCGGCATCTCTGCCGGCAACTGCTCCTCCCTCCACAAAGGCCGGCCGACCCGCTCAACAGTTGCCGTCCCTTGTCGCACCTTGCGGTGCCTCGGGGGGCATTTTGCCATTTCAGCAGTAGGTCACATCACGTAGAAACCTACAGCACAGTACAGGCCATTCGTATTGTTTTGCAGGTACCGTACAATATACAGATAGCTATCGGAGAAAATAAAAGCCCGCGCGCGGGAAGGCGGGGTTCAAACCGTCGGCGGATCCCTTCCAATGTTGAACTCAAACCAAAAGGCAAAAGTCAAGAGTGTCATGTGTCGTCAGCCATGGCTCTGCAGACAGTTCCTTTCCCGCACGCCTCCCCCAACTTCCTCACTCTTGACTCCTCATCTTTTCTTCGTCCCCGGTCCTGATGAAGGGTCTCGGCCCAAAACGCCGCCTGCACTTCACCCATATAGAGCCTGGCCTGCCGAGTTTCCCCGCGTAACGACAACTCTCAGGCCAGGCGCCGGTGGGATTAAACTAGAGCAAAGCACACGAGATAGTGGAAGAGCCCGGCAGGCCAGGCAGCATCTGCGAAAAAGTAGTGAACAGACGGCGTCACCCCTCAGCACAGGACCAGAGAGGAAGGGGAGAGTGAAGAGGTGTGGTGGGGGTGGGGTGCGGAATTAATTCGAGGAGCAGGCGTCCCAGTCCAGAGAGAATCTGCCCCAGTGGCTAGGGCGCGGTGCTCGTGCTCCTCGGGGCTTCGGAGTTTGGCTGTTCAATCCCAGCGTCCTCTGTGGGTAAGTTTGCACGTTCTCCCCGTGTGCGCGCGCGCGCGCGAGTGGTGTGGGTTTCCTCCAGGGGCTCTGGTTTCCGCCCACAGTCCAAAGGCGTACCGGATTGGTAGGATATTGTCCTTCATAAAATTGTCCTGTGATTAGGCGAGGGTTTTAAAAAAATATATATCGGTGGGTTGCTAGGCGATGCACGACACGTTAGGCCAGAAGAGGCCTGTTACGCGCTGTCTTAAAAAATATCACAAGACCGGTCGGCTTCTCCAGAAAGACAACACCGTTGAGGATATTCAGCACTCAGATTTAGATCGATCTCTCGCGCTTCCATCAAAACGCACAGTGAAACGGGCGCCGTTAAAGCCCCTGACAGACTCCCATCGGCGCACGGAGGAGAGCACCCTGACGGGCTGCATCGGGGCCCGGGTGTGGACACCCAGCAATGGAGAAGGCGATGGAGGGTGGTGGAGGCAGCCCACAGCCCATCGTAGGCAAAGTAACCCCAACCCCCACACCACAGAATCCATCGACATGGAGGGCTGCCCCAAGAAAGCAGTGTCCTCATTGAAGACCACCCCTTCACCCACCATGCTGTCTTCCCTCTGCTGCCATCAGAAAGGAGGTACAGGAGCCTCAGGACCCACACGACCAGGTTCAGGAACAGTTATTACCCCTCAACCATCAGGAAGTAGGTACAGGAGTCTCAGGACTCACACCACCAGGTTCAGGG
This sequence comes from Mobula hypostoma, assembly GCF_963921235.1. Lineage (NCBI taxonomy): Eukaryota > Metazoa > Chordata > Chondrichthyes > Myliobatiformes > Myliobatidae > Mobula > Mobula hypostoma. The sequence goes on along the minus strand of NC_086129.1, from coordinate 2,385,166 downwards.
ACAGTTATTACCCCTCAGCCATCAGGAAGGAGGTACAGGAGCCTCAGGGCCCACACCATCAGGTTCAGGAACAGTTATTACCCCTCAAGTATCAGGAAGGAGGTACGGGAGCCTCAGGACCCACACCACCAGGTTCAGGAACAGTTATTACCCCTCAAGTATCAGGAAGGAGGTACGGGAGCCTCAGGACCCACACCACCAGGTTCAGGGACAGTTATTACCCCTCAAGTATCAGGAAGGAGGTACGGGAGCCTCAGGACCCACACCACCACGTTCAGGGACAGTTATTACCCCTCAACCATCAGGAAGGAGGTACGGGAGCCTCAGGACCCACACCACCAGGTTCAGGGACAGTTATTACCCCTCAACCATCAGGAAGGAGGTACAGGAGCCTCAGGACCCACACCACCAGGTTCAGGAACAGTTATTACCCCCAGTTATTATCGTTCGCACTAAGAAGGAGGCACATCCCTAACGACGCGCTTTAACACTGCCCACATAACACCAGCACTCTGCAGTCTGGTGAGAGCTGTTGCTGGTGCATAATTTCTTTATAAAAATGAAATTGCTGTTATTTTGGATTTGCTTCATTGCCCCCAAGAAGAAACAGGGCTGGGGAAGATGCAGCAGCATCTCGACCCGGCAGATTAATCCCCCCGGGAATTATTCCGGAGCGTCCGGACAGCACGAGGGCCTCGAAGCGGAAAAAAAAGTGTGGAAGCACTGCACGAAATTAATGATTTAAAAAATAATATCCACTAGAGGGGCAGGATAACAAATGAAAAGCAATAAATGACTTCATTACTTAAAATCGTATTAGTCACAGTGTATTAGTGCAACCACCGATTTTAGGGGGGGGGGTGGAAATTTGCTGGAATATTATCAAATCCAGATCAAAGCCCCGGTTGATTTTAATGTTGTAGATCGCCAGATGTTCCACGACCCGGTGAACGGCCAGTCGCTGGCTCGCGTTCCCGAGAAGGAGAACGGGTAGCGACACTGCCTAATTAAATACGACGGTAGATCTGGGGGATACATATCACTGGGGGAGGAGGGGGGCAGTGGCACGACACTCTCAGTCGGACAAGTTGGAACGAAAAAAGGAACAAAACACCGCGATGCAATTTCGTGGCCCGCCGTCGGAGTTCAGAGTTAAGCCCTCTGCAAGAAGGTTTGCACATTCCTCCCCATGACCGTCAGGGTTTTCCTCTGGTTTCCTCCCTCTGGGACAAAAAAGGGGGATAACCACATCCCAGCGTCTTGGGCATGTCGCTGGGACCTCCAGCAGCTGCAGATCCCCTCTCGTCTGCGATTTAACTACACTCATTCTATCTCTGGTGTCCCCACACCCAATGATCTCACTTTTAAGGACTCTTTATCTCACGTTCTCATTACTTATTGCTATTTATTTATACTTGTCTTTTCACTCTGGCTGATCTTCCATTCAATCCTGTTTACAGTTACTGTTCCGTTGACTTGTTGAGTATGCCTGCATTAAAATGCATCTCAGGGTTGTATATGGTGACATATATATGCACTTTGATTGAAAAAAAATCAATGTGATGGTTCAAGGAACATGGAGCACATCTGCATGAGACGCCATCGTAGGGAAGTGGTGTCCATCATCAGAGACCCCCACCGCCCAGGACATGCTCTCTTTTCGCTGCTGCCATCAGGACGGAGGGACAGGAGCCTCAGGTCCCACACCATGAGGTTCAGGAACAGTTATCACCCCTCAACCACCAGGAAAGAGGTACAGGAGCCTCAGGTCCCACACCACCAGGTTCAGGGACAGTTATTACCCCTCAACCATCAGGAAGGAGGTACAGGAGTCTCAGGACCCACACCACCAGGTTCAGGGACAGTTATTACCCCTCAACCATCAGGAAGGAGGTACAGGAGCCTCGGGACCCACACCACCAGGTTCAGGGACAGTTATTACCCCTCAACCATCAGGAAGGAGGTACAGGAGCCTCAGGACCCACACCACCAGGTTCAGGAACAGTTATTACCCCTCAACCATCAGGAAGGAGGTACAGGAGCCTCGGGACCCACACCACCAGGTTCAGGAACAGTTATTACCCCTCAACCATCAAGAAGGAGGTACAGGAGCCTCAGGACCCACACCACCAGGTTCAGGAACAGTTATTACCCCTCAATCATCAGGAAGGAGGTACAGGAGCCTCAGGACCCACACCACCAGGTTCAGGGACAGTTACTACCAACAGGCTCTTGAACAAAAGGGGGCAACTACACTCAGTGACGGACTCTAAATCTTGTTAGCCCATGTCGTCATTATTTATTTCTGTCTGCCTTTGCATAGTCTGCTCCCATTGATCCTGCGTACAGTCACTGCTCAACCCGTTTGCTAAGTATGCCCAGGAGGTTTTAAAGGATCTCAGGGCGGGGATGTGACGGGCATGCACTTACTCCCACAGCAAAACTTTACTTCCAACTTCGTTGGGTGAAGAGTTGCGCGGGAACACGGCAGTTTCCAATAAAAGGCCTCACCGCTACCTTCCTCCAAAGAAAAAATGACCTTGCAACTCCACACCGCTGGCGCCTGGTCAGGACCCTCGGTGTCCCCCCCCGAATTGGTGCTGCACAGGGTATATGGGAGTCTTCAAAAGGAGACGTGTACACACCGGGCCCTCCTCACTGACGGTATGGACTTGAGCATCTGGTGTCAGAGACAAGTGCTGTTCCCCACCACCCCACCCCGTACTCAGAGAATGGTGGGTGTGTGGGACGCCCTGCCGGGGGTGGCGGGTGGATTCCGGACGCTGAGGGGACTCTCCACGGGCGCACGGATGAAATCTGGCTCCCCCTCCTCGCTGCTGCCATCAGGAAGGAGTTCGGCACTCAGACACCGGCCAAGCGTCGCAACCCCGGGCGGGAACGGCGACTGCAGCCCCGTGGAATCAGCTAATTATTATTTCACTGTGACGGTATTTAACTCTGGCCCGGGGCCTTAAGAGTGAAGATCTACGTTGATCTCAGAGCAGATCAAAGGGCTGGCACGACATTGTGGGCCGAAGGGCCCGTACTGTGCTGCAGCCTTCGGGCGCTGGGGTAGCTAAGACCTTTGCGCAGCGTGGAGCGGAGAGCGAGTTGGGAGCAAAGGATATTAGGAATGGCGGGAGGAGGGGGTGGAGCGCCGCGGGGTTGGGGGGGGCGGATGTGGGACGGGTGCTTCTCTGGGTGGGGGGGGGGTGGTGTTTGAGGCCAGACGCACCCAGCCCTGGGACACCAGGCAAGGTGGTTTGATTCGGAACAACTGGTTTATTAATCATTACAGAATGTCCCTCTGGTGCTTCCCCATCTCCCTGCCTCCCCCCCTCTCCCACCCTCAGTCCAAAACGGAGACCCACATCAGAATCAGGTTCACCCATCACTCCCACACGCCAGGAAATTTGTTCCGTTCTTGCGGGGGCAGTAGGTGTAATTACCGCGGATATCTCTCCAGGCACCCCAGCCCCGGACACACACGTCCCCCAAGACTTCTGCACAGCGAACCCCAGCTGAGGAGACGGGCTGGGAGGCCTGTTGGATGGGAACCAGTGTGCCAACGTCGGCTTCTGGTCACATCTGGTCTCCGCCTCGACGAAAAGCTTTTTACACCACTTAAACCATCAATAACACCCCTCGGCTGATGTGAGGTGATCGAGCCGGGCAGCCAATCTAACCTCCCCCACCCCGCAACACACATCTCCCTCTTAAACTGTGGCTTCGGCCACTTAACTGAGGCAACTCAATTTTGATTCAAGTCGCCCAGCGGGGCGGGGAGGGTGGGTGTCTGATTCATGGACAGCGCCGGCAGCGGGTCCGGACCGCCTTGCAAAGACCAGATTTTGTAGTATCCCACCGGTTCAATTAGCAATCGCCGATGCGGAGAGAGGCCTGACTGACCTGGCTGGGTCCCTCCCGTTGGTGTGCGCCGTTTCCAGCAGATTTCTTCCCCCCCCCCGCCACCATGCTTGTTTGAAATTAACTATCAAGCCCCCCTCAGTTTACCTCGCATTCGCTCTTCCCCAAACATCTTCTTTTAAAAAAGGAAAACAAATCCCTAATGGATCCGTCTCTACCGCCGTTCCTAGCTCCGCTTACCACTCTCTGTGGGATGGAGGGGTGAAAAACTTACCCCTCAGATCACCACCCCTCTCCCTCACCTCCGGCATCAGGACATCCCAACCCTGGGGGAAACAGATACTCCCCTTGCCTCTTTTTAAAAAAAATACCTCTGTATAACATCAGCGTTTTAAACGTTAGCACGGGCTGCCGAAGACGCGGTGTTTGAAAAATTAGCTAAAAGGATAAACAGAGAAGAGTTTCACCCCCCCCCCCCGCCACCCCGCTGCGGAAAAGCGATGCAACTTGTAAACCGCGGAGAGAAAGCTTTCGGGAACATCCACGGCTCTTGAAGCTCTCTGGGTGGATAAATCAGCTTCCTTCCCCTCACCCCCGGCCCGGTTTTCTGAGGACGATGTGATCCGACCACACACACACACACACACACACACACACACACACTTTTCCCAATGCACAAAAAAACCCACAAACAGCCGTGTTGGCGGTGGGAGCCGACGAACGTTCAGCAGCGAGCGGGTGAAAATCCCGCGGCTAGCTGGTATTCAGTAAAAAAAACACGCACAGAAACCACCACCCCCCCCCTGCCCCTGGCATGTCAAACCACATCAGAGGAACATCTCCCCACCCCCCCCCCCGGATCCTTCACATTTCGGATTTAATAATGTAAACGGGTTTCTCTTCTTTTTAAACACACAGAGACAGAAGATGAAGCGGGGGACACCGAGTCTCCGCAACCGAGGAACAGGCTGGCTGGAGATGGATTGCAGAGAGTGAATCACGTCACTTGAACGGCTGACACAAGGTTACCAGCGACAGCGTTCAAACCCCGCACAGCTCACCGCAGCCGGGGCGAAGATTTCACTGTTGGGCCAGCCATGGGGGGGGGGGGGGCAAACAACAGCCCTTCCACCTCTTCCCCCCCCCCTTACCACTTCTGAAAGTACAATTTCTACCAGACCAGGCCGTCCCCCTCCCTTCCCACCACTGCATCCACCCCCCCTTCCACCGTTATCCGATACTCTATCGCCACATTGTAAACTGAACTAGTGAGAATCTAGACGAGGGTATCGGCGGAGTTGCTAACTTCTGCGCGCAAACACACACAAAATCCGCACAGGACGCCTCTACAATTCAGGAGGTTGAACAATGTTTGGCTCCCGCCCAAAAAAACACCTCAGGTTCGATGCACTCCCCCCCCCCACCCCACCCCCGCTGGATGCTCATGTCCTTTTGAAATTTACCCCCCCCCCCACACACACACACACACACCCCAGAACCAACACTGCGAAACAAAACACTCGCCGGGCAACTCTGGGCCGAACAGCCGACTTTAATGACCACAAATCTAATCAATTAATTCCACAATTACAAGGGGGAGGGGGCGTGGCCCAGAAAAAGATGGCAGCCTCTCACAAAAACACAGAAGATGCTGGAAATCCAGGGCAACACACACACACACAAATTGCTGGAGGAACTCAGCAGGTCAGGCAGCGTCTATGGAGAACAATAACAGTCGACGTTTCCGGCGGAGAGACTAAAAGTATGTTTATTCATTTCCATAGGGGTGTGTGTGTGTTGCTCTGGATTTCCAGCATCTGTAGAACCATTCGTGTGTAGAAAAGCAAGCTTCAGTTAGCGTAATGTAGCTCTGTGCGGTGAAGAGCCTTGAAATGACGATCTTATTTTTCATTTCCCCAACTCCCTTCCCTTCTCCGGCCTCTTACCCCTTCTCTTCATCTGTCCATCACCTCCCCCTGGTGTCCCTCCTCCTTCCCTTTCTCCCACGGTCCACTCTCCTCTCCGATCAGATTCCTTCCTCTCCAGCCCTTTACCTTTCCCACCCATCACCTCCCCCTGGTGTCCCTCCTCCTTCCCTTTCTCCCACGATCCACTCTCCTCTCCGATCAGATTCCTTCCTCTCCAGCCCTTTACCTTTCCCACCCATCACCTCTCCCTGGTGTCCCTCCTCCTTCCCTTTCTCCCACGGTCCTCTCTCCTCTCCTATCAGATTCCTTCCTCTCCAGCCCTTTACCTTTCCCACCCATCACCTCCCCCTGGTGTCCCTCCTCCTTCTCTTTCTCCCACGGTCCACTCTCCTCTCCGATCAGATTCCTTCCTCTCCAGCCCTTTACCTTTCCCACCCATCACCTCCCCCTGGTGTCCCTCCTCCTTCCCTTTCTCCCACGGTCCACTCTCCTCTCCGATCAGATTCCTTCCTCTCCAGCCCTTTACCTTTCCCACCCATCACCTCCCCCTGGTGTCCCTCCTCCTTCCCTTTCTCCCACGGTCCACTCTCCTCTCCGATCAGATTCCTTCCTCTCCAGCCCTTTACCTTTCCCACCCATCACCTCCCCCTGGTGTCCCTCCTCCTTCCCTTTCTCCCACGGTCCACTCTCCTCCCCGATCAGATTCCTTCCTCTCCAGCCCTTTACCTTTCCCACCCATCACCTCCCCCTGGTGTCCCTCCTCCTTCCCTTTCTCCCACGGTCCACTCTCCTCCCCGATCAGATTCCTTCCTCTCCAGCCCTTTACCTTTCCCACCCATCACCTCCCCCTGGTGTCCCTCCTCCTTCCCTTTCTCCCACGGTCCACTCTCCTCCCCGATCAGATTCCTTCCTCTCCAGCCCTTTACCTTTCCCACCCATCACCTCCCCCTGGTGTCCCTCCTCCTTCCCTTTCTCCCACGGTCCACTCTCCTCCCCGATCAGATTCCTTCCTCTCCAGCCCTTTACCTTTCCCACCCATCACCTCCCCCTGGTGTCCCTCCTCCTTCCCTTTCTCCCACGGTCCACTCTCCTCCCCGATCAGATTCCTTCCTCTCCAGCCCTTTACCTTTCCCACCCATCACCTCCCCCTGGTGTCCCTCCTCCTTCCCTTTCTCCCACGGTCCACTCTCCTCCCCGATCAGATTCCTTCCTCTCCAGCCCTTTACCTTTCCCACCCATCACCTCCCCCTGGTGTCCCTCCTCCTTCCCTCTCTCCCACCGTCCACTCTCCTCTCCGATCAGATTCCTTCCTCTCCGGCCCTTTTCCCTTCCGCCTATCACCTGTCAGCTTCCAACTTTATCCTCCTCCCGACCAACCTGGCTTCACCTATCACCTTCTCGCTGGTCGTCCTCTCCCCTCCCGCCCGCAACTTCCTTTCAATCTGTGACTCGAGAGGTTTCAAAGCATCACAGGGTGCAACGAAGGGTCTCGGCCAGAAACGTCGACTGCGCCTCTTCCTAGAGATGCTGCCTGGCCTGCTGCGTTCACCAGCAACTTTGATGTGTGTTGCTGGGTGCAAGACACGGCGGCGAAGTGAATAGTCAACGGGACACCTCATAGACTCTGCCTGACCTGCCGAGCTCCGCCAACATTTTGTGGGCCTGGCGTCAGTAGACAAGATGGTCCCTCCCCCCAATCTATTGCCTCTGTTTGAGTCTGAAAGTGATTAGTGACACAATGGAGGATGAACATTTTTACGGGGGGGGGGGCGGGGTCCTAAAAAGAAATTGCAGAATTCAGGTGGAAAGTAGACCATTTTTTTTGAATCCCCACACTATCACTGTTCCATCTGGCCGGAGCCTCAAGGAACACTGGCTGTCTTACGGAGAAAGTAAAGACACAGTCAGCAGCGTACACAGCATTTCAAAAAAAAAAACATTATTTCGAAGTGCTCCGTCTGGCTTTGGCACCAAGGCCGACCTTATATTCCGGGGAGCGTCGGCGCCCACGGCGACACGGTACTGAGTACGGAGTACAACTGACTCGCTTACGCTTAAGATGTTCAAGACTCCAGATCCCACCGACCAGCAGCTCGGTTTCCCAGCCGGCCCGCTTGCGATTCCGGCACGGAACTGCAAAGGCACAACTTCTAAGCGAGGGGTGGATCAAAGGAGCACCTCAAACCGGCACTGGAACGAGCAAAGCCCGGAAAATCCAGAGCAACACACACACACACACACATAATGCTGGAGGAACTCAGCAGGTCAGGCAGCGTCTATGGAGAGGAATAAAACAGTCGATGTTTCGGCCTTCTTCAAGATTGGAAGGGAATGAGTGAATTGGGTTTGGGTTTCTATGTATATGTGTACAGTATCTGAAAAAAAAAACATCTTATGGAAAGTTTTGTTTGATGATAAACTTCAATAAAATATAAAATACAAAAAAAAAGGTTCTTGGTGAAACGACGTGGACTGTTTATTCATCCCCATAGATGCCGACTTTCTGTGTGTGTGTGTGTGTGTGTTGCTCTGGATTTCCAGCGTCTGCAGAATCTCCTGTGCTTTTTTTTACTGGAGGGGGGGATTTTTGTTACGACCAGGAACCCCCCCCTTCCCGAAACACACACCCGCCCTTCCCCGTGGGGGGGAGGGGGGAAATAATCGCACAGAGGGCCGGGAAGACTTTGATTAACAGAGGGCGCGAGGCAGCGCATCGAGAGAGGTAAGGAGCCCGAGATCTCCATCGCTGCAGTCAGAAACCGACACCACAGCACAGCACCACCATCCCCCCCCCACACGGAAAGTTGGAGCTGCACAGATCTCCAAGATGATAACAAGACTGAAGACCTGCACGGCAGCTTCTGTATTCAACAGCCATGAACTTCACACCCAGCTGACCGTGTTGTGCGTTAGCAGCGAAAAGCCTCTCTAACACGCACATCACTGGCGTTCAATACATATATATCTGTATTTGATTCCCCCAATTTCTCCACTCTCTCGGTCCCCTGAACTGAAGGACCCGACCGCATGTCCGATTCAATTTCTCCAGAAAGAAACACTGGGTTGAAACCAGCCCGCTATACTGTGTGTGTGAGAGTGAATGTGTGTGTGTGTGTGAATGTGTATGTGTGTGAATGTATGTGTATGGGTGTGTGTGTGAGTGTATGTGTGTGTATGTATGTATATCTGAGTGTGTATATATGTATGTGTGTGAGTGTATGTGTGAGAGAGTGAATGTGTATGTGTGTGTGTATGGGTGTGTGTGTGTGTGAATGTATGTGTATGGGTGTGTGTGTGAGTGTATGTGTGTGAGTGTGTGTGTGAGTGTATGTGTGAGAGAGTGAATGTGTATGTGTGTGTGTATGGGTGTGTGTGTGTGTGAATGTGTGTGTGTGAGTGTATGTATGTATGTCTGAGTGTGTATATATGTATTTATGTATGTGTGAGTGTGTGTGTGTGTGCGTGCGTGAATGTGTGCGTGTGTGTGAGTGTATGTGTGTGAATGTATGTGTGTGTGTGAGAGAGTGAATGTGTGAGTGTGTGTGTGTGAGTGTGTGCGTGCGTGAGTGTGTGCGTGTGTGTGAGTGTATGTGTGTGAATGTATGTGTGTGAGTGTGTGTGTGTAGGGGGGTGCCGATAACGTCCGGTACAGATACCCGACAAGCAGAGCCCACACGACCCGGGAGCCAGACCCGCGCGGGAGAGAGGAGGGGGAGGTCGGGGGGTTCGAGGGCGGGGTGGGACATTGTAAAGGGAAGGCGGCGGCGGACGGTGTGATCCTGACCGTGCCGGGGAAGTTGTTGAACGTACTGATACTGAAATGCGTCACCCCGGGGGTAAACGCGAAGTGCACCGGGCGAGGGGGTGGGAAAGGGTTGAAGACACCGGGAACAGTGCGCTCGGTTCGAGAGCGCTGATGGCCAACAGCGTTCACCGAGGCAAATAAAAACTTACTGTTCCCGGTCACCCGCTCCCGGCCCCCCTGTGTTCGACACTGGTAGATGATTTTCAATGGTGCTCTTGTCTCTGACAGCGGAGGGGGGGGGTGGAATTGGCTCCTCCGACCAGCAGACCCGCTCGGTGCAGAAACGGGCGGCGGATGGTCAGCCTCTGGGGGGCGCGGGAACCCGCCAGCAGAGACCCGCGCAGCGGCCGCTCGCAAAACCCCCGTCCGCTAAAACTTGCACAAAACACAGGCGGAGAGTGTGAGCGGCAGGAGTACCGTGTGTTTGTGTGTGTTATAATATATATATAGAGAGAGAGAGAGAGAGCGGGGAGTGGGAGGGGTAGCAAACCGCGGACCGCGCCGGGACTCGGGCCGCCGGAGCTCCCCGCTGACCGACACCACAGAGGGAGATCCGGTCTCACTAAGAGCGGGGGTACTACACTCCCCTTTGGGGGGGGGGGCGGGAGAGGGAATTTTCATTCCTCTCTCCCTCTCTATAGAGGCCGAGAGCCGCCGAGTCGGGATTTTCACCTGGAAGGGGATGGTGGGGGTGGGGGGGAAGGAGGCGATGCAAAGTTTGAGAGAGCGAAAGCTCCCCGCAGTGCCGACCCGACGCCGCGGGGCGGCAGCGGTTAATTTTGTTTTACGAAACGCGGCGGACTGCAGCCGCCGCTCGGTCCCCGAGCCACACAAAGAGTTAAACCACAGTAACCCCTGCACACAAAAGGTGTGAGTGAGTTGGGGGGGGTGCGAGAGGACACCCTTCCCTCCCTCCCCCACCCCGGGGTGAGGGTGGGCGGCAGCTCCCCCTCCCTCGGGGCGGGGACACAACCATGCCTCCCCACACTTGTTGAACCCGGCGCGGGAGGGGGAGGGGGTGAGACACAAGCGAGCGCCCAGCAACAGATTGGAGCGGAGAGCGCGAGTGACACACAGTCTGTGGAGAGAGAGAGTGTGTGTGTGTGTTTGCGAGCGATCTCACTCGCCGCCCTCAGCATCACTCCACACGGCATCGTCTGCCAGAAACCCTCCGCTCCCTGCCCTCGAGGGGGTTGGGAAAGCGGACGGCCAGCCACCGGCCGTCCATTCTCCCCACCGGGCAGAATACGGGCGGGGGGTAGCGCGGGGGGTGGACTCTCATTAAAACACACAAACACACACACACACACACACACACACAACCGCACTCGCAACTTTTCGGTCAGTGCTACAATCGCCGCGCTGCCGGAGACCCCGTTCCGCGGCGAGCAGCCCCCTTTTCCGTCTAAACAAGCCCCCCCGACCTGCGGTCCACACGTAGGGTGAAATCAGATTCCACCCCCCCCCAACCACCACCACCACAAACACACACACACACACAACAGTGTCCTGCAGAAATTCCCGACAGATCGTCCGCAGCTGGAGCGGGTTAAGAGGGGGAAAAAAAACACCCCGAGGATATGTCGTTCGCCTTCCCCGGTGCAGAGAGCGGCGAACTTTCCTGGGATTTCCCGAGCGCCAGCTCCGTCTCTCGGAAGCATCTCAGTCCACAGCCTCTCCGTCTGCAGCGGAGACTCTCTACGCTTTCTCACATCCACCCCCACCCCCCCGCCGCTCTCCTTTGCACCTTTGCCGATATGGCGCAGGAGGGAGGGAGGGGGTCGCTAGGAAGGGTCTTGCAAAGGGGAGAAGATAGAAAGAACCCCCTCTTACCTTTGGCGATGAAGAGTGCCCAGACGGCCAGGGCGAGGAGATGATAGAGACCAGCGTTAGACAGAGCGCAGCCGAACATCGCCATGTTGACTATTCCCCCACCTGCCCATCCGCGGAAAGGCAGCGCACTCGCGCCGCCGTTGCCCCACCTCCGCATGCTAATCACCGCCTAATCAGATGATAATGACATGCTAATGAGATGCTAATTGCGCGGACCGGAACGGAACGGGGTGGCATCTCGGTCCTGGGACCGGGGGGCGGGGGGTAGCGGCGGAGAGGGGGATTTAAATAGGCGCGCTTAAAGCAAAGAAAAAGATTCATTCCCTGCACACACCCCCCCCCGGACTTCACTCACTCCGGTCTTGGTGAAGGGTCTCGGCCAGAAACACTTCAACACAGACGCTGCCCGACCTGCTGAGTTCCTCCAGTCCGTGTTTTTTTGGTGATGATTTCCAGAGTCTCCTGTTTATATCTTATTCACTTTACCCAGTTTGTGTCCGCGACCGGTTCTGAAGGGGAGGGGTGGGGGGGGTGATACTGTATCCCAGTGGTGGAATAGTCCTGACCGAAGTCTTCACTGGTGCAAGAAACCGGTTCGTTGGATCTTGCTGTGTCAATATTGGGAGCCTTCTGGCCTTACATCGGGTGACTGCGTTTCAGAAACCTACTCCAGTCCATGGCCTCCCCTTCCAACACCATCTGGGTAGCCTCCTCCAACGTGGTGGCCTCAACGTCGATGTTTCCCAGCGCCCAGAAACTTCCACCCCCCACTCGAGCCCCGTACCCCTTCTCCTCCTCCACCCATCACCTTCCCCTGGTGTCCCTCCTCCTTCCCTTTCTCCCACGGTCCACTCTCCTCTCCGATCAGATTCCTTCCTCTCCAGCCCTTTACCTTTCCCACCCCCCATCACCTCCCCCTGGTGTCCCCCCTCCTTCCCTTTCTCCCACGGTCCACTCTCCTCTCCGATCAGATTCCTTCCTCTCCAGCCCTTTACCTTTCCCACCCATCACCTCCCCCTGGTGTCCCACCTCCTTCCCTTTCTCCCACGGTCCACTCTCCTCTCCGATCAGATTCCTTCCTCTCCAGCCCTTTACCTTTCCCACCCATCACCTCCCCCTGGTGTCCCTCCTCCTTCCCTTTCTCCCACGGTCCACTCTCCTCTCCGATCAGATTCCTTCCTTTCCAGCCCTTTACCTTTCCCACCCATCACCTCCCCCTGGTGTCCCTCCTCCTTCCCTTTCTCCCACGGTCCACTCTCCTCTCCGATCAGATTCCTTCCTCTCCAGCCCTTTACCTTTCCCACCCATCACCTCCCCCTGGTGTCCCACCTCCTTCCCTTTCTCCCACGGTCCACTCTCCTCTCCGATCAGATTCCTTCCTCTCCAGCCCTTTACCTTTCCCACCCCCCATCACCTCCCCCTGGTGTCCCACCTCCTTCCCTTTCTCCCACAGTCCACTCTCCTCTCCGATCAGATTCCTTCCTTTCCAGCCCTTTACCTTTCCCACCCATCACCTCCCCCTGGTGTCCCTCCTCCTTCCCTTTCTCCCACGGTCCACTCTCCTCTCCGATCAGATTCCTTCCTTTCCAGCCCTTTACCTTTCCCACCCATCACCTCCCCCTGGTGTCCCTCCTCCTTCCCTTTCTCCCACGGTCCACTCTCCTCTCCGATCAGATTCCTTCCTTTCCAGCCCTTTACCTTTCCCACCCATCACCTCCCCCTGGTGTCCCTCCTCCTTCCCTTTCTCCCACGGTCCACTCTCCTCTCCGATCAGATTCCTTCCTCTCCAGCCCTTTACCTCTCCCACCCATCACCTCCCCCTGGTGTCCTTCCTCCTTCCCTTTCTCCCACGGTCCACTCTCCTCTCCGATCAGATTCCTTCCTCTCCAGCCCTTTACCTTTCCCACCCATCACGTCCCCCTGGTGTCCCTCCTCCTTCCCTTTCTCCCACGGTCCACTCTCCTCTCCGATCAGATTCCTTCCTCGCCAGCTCCTTGCCTTATCCACCTGTCTCCTCCCAAGGTTCTTACTTTATCCTCCCCCTCTCCCGCCCTCCTGGCATCACCTATCTCCTTCCACCTTCTCATTTTGGCACCTTCCCCACCCCCCTGCCGATACCTTTCCAGTCCTGAAGAAGGGTCTCGGCCCGAAACAACGACAGTTTATTCATTTCAGTCGATGCTGCCTGACCTTTTGAGTTCCTGCAGCGCTTTGTGTGTGTGTGTGTGTGGTATATTGGGGACAAATTGAATGAGCACTGTAAAACACACACACACACAAAATGCTGGAGGAACTCAGCAGGTCAGGCAGCATCTATGGAGAGAAATAAACAAGAGATTCTGCAGATGCTGGAAATCCAGAGCAACACACACACACACACACACACACACAGCTGTCTGCTATGGCGAAAAGGTCGTTTCTCCTGGTCAGACTCTCGTGACCCAACTCAGGAGCGCCGGCCACCAACGGGTCGGGGGCGTCCTGGGGTTCAGAGGCCAACTCCAGCGCCAACGGCTGGGAGCTTGTGCCCTCTCCCCTGTGGACAGTGTGGGGTTTCCTCCCGGTGCCCCCCCCCCCCGTTTCTCCCCACAGTCCGTGGAAGAACGGGAAACGTTATCGGAAGCTGGAGAACTCGAGGTTCACGCCAACAGGTCGGAAGACTTCGAGGTGTTCCTCCTCCAACCTGAGAGAGGCCTCGTCGCAGCGGAAGAGGAGGTTTGCAGGCGGGTAGTTCATAGTAAATTGACCTGCGACTCAGGTAGGTGGGTTGCTGGCCAATGTGGCTAGTTGGGCTGGGAGGTCTAAATATATAAAGAGAAAAATATCCACACACACACAAACACAAACTTCTCTCTCTTCGGTTGCCCATCGAAATCCGATGACGACGTCCACTCCCTTAACGGTGAGATCTGTGATGACTGTACAGTCCTATCCTGGACCCACAAGCTCTGTTGCCGGTGGGATATGTACATGTGGCAGCGGTGGGTGGGGGGAGGGAGGTGCGGAATGTCCCTGGTGTGTGAAGCCCGCCTTTCTGAGCTTGGTTCTGAATTGCCTTGATTTGATTTCTTACGTCCTTCACACACAAGGGGAGTGAAAATCTTTACGTCACGTCTCTGTCTCAATGTGCCATGTGCAATCATAGTAATCTATAATAAATAGAGCAGTCAGTGTAATATACAGTACACTCAAATCAGCGTGAGTAAATAGGTCTGACGGCCTGGTGGAAGAAGCTGTCCCGGAGCCTGCTGGTCCTGGCTTTTATGCTGCGGTACCGTTTCCCGGATGGGAGCAGCTGGATCAGTTTGTGGTTGGGGTGACTCGGGTCCCCAATGATCCTTCGGGCCCTTTTTACACACCTGTCTCTGTAAATGTCCTGAACAGTGAGATGTTCACATCTACAGATGCGCTGGGCTGTCCGCACCACTCTCTGCAGAGTCCTGTGATTGAGGGAGGTACAGTTCCCGTACCAGGCAGTGATGCAGCCAGTCAGGATGCTCTCAATTGTGCCCCTGTAGAAAGTTCTTAGGATTTGGGGGCCCATAGCAAACTTCTTCAACCGTCTGAGATGAAAGAGGCATTGTTGTGTCTTTTTCACCCCACAGCCGGTATGCACAGACCACGTGAGGTCCTCGGTGATGTAGATACCGAGGAACTTAAAGCTGTTCACCCTCTCAACCCCAGATCCATTGGCGTCGATAGGGGAAGGGAAGGTCAACTCACCCCCTGAACCGCGTGGCGAATCAGAGATACTGAGGGTCAGATATATTCTCTGTTTGGAGCTCGCTGTGGTGTGCTGGTCATGGTCGAAGAGGCTGCTGGAGGGGTGGGGTGCACGATACCCTGGCCTCGATCGGCATTGGGGCGGGGGGCTTGCTGTGTGCAAGTCAGCTGCTTCACCGGAGACGTGGAAGTATTGGCACTGACAAGGTCTATCCCCAGGGTAGGGGAGTCCAAAACTGAGAGTGGGTGGGGTGGGGGGGGGAAGATTTAAGATTGAAGCGTAACACTTCCACTGAATGTGTGGAATAAGCTGACAGACAAAGTGGTTGAGGGGTCTTAGAACGTAGAAACCTGCAGCACATTACAGGCCCTTCGGCCCACAATGTTGTGCTGACCACACAACCTACTCTTGAAACAGCCTAGAATTTCCCTACCGCATAGCCCTCTATTTTTCAAAGCTCCATGTACCTAAGAGTCTCTTAAAAGACCCTATCGTATCTGCCTCCACCACCCTCACCGACAGTGCATTCCACGCACCCACCTCTCTCTGTGAAAAACTTGCCCCTGACATCCCCTCTGTACCTACTTCAGAGCACCTTAAAACTGTTCCCCCTCATGTTAGCCATCTCAGCCCTGGGGAAAAAGCCTCTGACTATCCACACGATCAATGCCTCTCATCATCTTATACACCTCTGTCAGGTCACCTCTCACCCTCCGTCACTCCAAGGAGAAAAGGCCAAGTTCACTCAACCTATTCTCATAAGGCACACTCCCCAATCCAGGCAACATCCCTGTAAATCTCCTCTGCACCCTCTCTATAGTATCCACATCCTTCCTGGAGTGAGGTGACCAGCTCGATCTTTTTCAAAACATCAACTTTGATTGCCATATATATTTGCATGTATTGGGAATTTGCTATGGGGGTGGGGGGACCAACATGCAATTAAAAAAACAATTAAAAAGAATAAAGATTTATATAAAAAATACAAAGTTCGAGGTTAAAGTACAGATTTAGAATAAAATGTGCATAAATACCAAGACCCAAAAAGGCGACTGTACTTCTTTCCCATAGATGCTGTCTGCACACACGAAGTGGTCTGTGTCACCATCCTCCTTTATAGCTGTGAAGCTTGGGTAACCTACAGCCGTCACATCAAGTCCTTGGAGTGCTTCCACATAAGCTGCCTCCATCACATCCTGGGAATTACCTGGCGTGAGTGGGTGCCTCACACTGAAATACTTGTAAAGACCGACCGCAGGAGTATTGAGGCCATGATCACCCAGCGTCAGCTGCAGTGGCTGGGGCAGGTGATAAGGATGCCCCCGTGTCGGCTACCCCGCAGAGGGTTATACGGCCAGCTACATCACAGTCAACGCTCAGCTGGAGGACCGAAGGAGCGCTGTGAGGATCAGATGAAGAATGCTTTAAATCATAGTCATAGTCATACTCTATTGATCCCAAGGGAAACTGGTTTTCGTTACAGTTGCACCAACCAAGAATAGAGTATAAATATAGCAATATAAAACCATAAATAGTTAAATAGTAATATGTAAATTATGCCAGGAAATAAGTCCAGGACCATCCTATTGGCTCAGGGTGTCTGACCCTCCAAGGGAGGAGTTGTAAAGTTTGATGGCCACAGGCAGGAATGACTTCCTATGACGCTCTGTGCTGCATCTTGGAGGAATGAGTCTCCGGCTGAATGTACTCCTGTGCCCAACCAGTACATTATGTAGTGGATGGGAGACATTGTCCAAGATGGCATGCAACTTGGACAGCATCTTCTTTCCAGACACCACCGTCAGAGAGTCCAGTTCCATCCCCACAACATCACTGGCCTTACGAATGAGTCTGTTGGTGTCTGCTACCCTCAGCCTGCTGCCCCAGCACACAACAGCAAACATGATAGCACTGGCCACCACAGGAAGTGCAAGATCAGACCCGAGGACCTGGAGGAGGTTGCTGCTGACTGTACCACTTGGTGACAGCTGTGTAGGGACGGGGTTCGTATTCTGGAGATGGAAAGAACAACCAGGAGACAGCAGAAGAGAACCAGGAGAAATGTAGCCATGGTTGCCACCACTACCACATATACATGTCCCACCTGCAATAGAGCTTGTGGGTCCAGGATAGGACTGTACAGTCATCAAAGATCTCACTGTTAAAGGAGTGGACGTTGTCCTCGGATTTCGATGGACAACTGAAGGAAAAGAAGAAGTTTCATAAGCCCCAGGATTTGTGTCTCAACTAAACTGGAAAATATGTCTGAAGTGGAACTTACCTGGCGATACAACATGGTGTGGGCTCTTTCGCTACCTCAACAAACCTGATTAACCCTAACCTAATCACAGGACAACTTACAATGACCCATTAATCTACCTGGTAATTCGTTGGACCGCAGTGCGGAAACCAGAGGACACCCCACACGCGTTTCACGGGGAGGACTGTACAAAGACTCCTCCTGTGCTAAATTATTCCTGACCTCTTGTTGGAAAGTATCACTCTGAGGTGTGTAGGCTTTGTCAGCGTTATGAAGTGCATTGCTTTATAACGTGAAGCATATAAAGTTGAAAGAAAGCAAAGGCAGGCCGCACTACTGTCTACGGGCATTGATGGTTTTCACTTAAAACTTTCCTTACAGTTATGGAAGTAACTTTAATTTAATTCACAATCGTCTTCATGGCTATCCCTCGAGGTTGAGGATGATGGTCTTTGTTCTGAAGAAGTGGCCCACAGAGCGAAGACGCCTGTGCGTGTATTTGTTTAACGTGTACCTGATGTTGTACTCCAAGAAGCACACGATACTTCACAAATCAACCAACTGATTCCAATGGCATGGAAACCACGACGATTGGAGCTGATGGATTTGTTGCAGCCTTCATCCGCCTTCACGGCCGTTGAGTTCGAAGTCACTTCATCCGCCTGTTCCACCGTTGAGGTCTTGGTTGGATTGTTCTTTGTCAGGGACCTCACCCTCGACCTTACCGCCATGGGTGACCCTACCAGGAGCATAGCTCCAGACGACATTGCTCTCGGGATCACAGGACCACACAAGCTTCTCCACCATGACGAGGTGACAATCCACAGAGAAGATTATAATTCACAATATTGCCTTTCATTACTTACAATCTACAGGGCTCTTGGGGGTTAATTTAGCTTTCGTTTGATAAAGAACTAGTGAAGTTTTTTATTTCCCAACTCGGTACCCCACACTCCAGTCCAGTTGGTGGTGGTAATGCACATTTAAGTTGGACTGCCAACTGCCATTAAAAATGAGAAGAAGACTCCTTACAGACTGGCATCGAAATTGAACTGTGAACTCCAGAGGCCCTGAGCTGTTACAGCATCGCGCTAACTTCCATGCTACTGCGGCGTCCAATTCGGGCCGAAACGTCGACGGTTTATTCTTTTCCATAGATGCCGCCTGACCTGATGAGTTTTAGGATTTCCAGCATCTGTAGATTTTGTCATGTTTGTGGTAATCTTACTTTATGTGTTGTGTGTGTGAGTTATATGTACTGTGTTGTGTACCTTGGTCCGGGGGAACGTTGTTTCGTTTGACGGTATACTTTATGTGTTGTGTGTGTGAGTTATATGTACTGTGTTGTGTACCTTGGTCCGGGGGAACGTTGTTTCGTGTGACGGTATACTTTATGTGTTGTGTGTGTGAGTTATATGTACTGTGTCGTGCACCTTGGTCCGGGGGAACGTTGTTTTGTTTGACGGTATACTTTATGTGTTGTGTGTGTGAGTTATATGTACTGTGTTGTGCACCTTGGTCCGGGGGAACGTTGTTTCGTTTGACGGTATACTTTATGTGTTGTGTGTGTGAGTTATATGTACTGTGTTGTGTACCTTGGTCCGGGGGAACGTTGTTTCGTGTGACGGTATACTTTATGTGTTGTGTGTGTGAGTTATATGTACTGTGTTGTGCACCTTGGTCTGGGGGAACGTTGTTTCGTTTGACGGTATACTTTACGTGTTGTGTGTGTGAGTTATATGTACTGTGTTGTGCACCTTGGTCCGGGGGAACGTTGTCTCGTTTGACGGTATACTTTATGTGTTGTGTGTGTGAGTTATGTGTTCTGCGTTGTGTACCTTGGTCCAGACGAACATTGTCTCCTTTGGCCATATACATGTAAACGACAGAATGATGATAAACATGGAGGTGAAGTTGAGATTAGTTGCCCTCTAATATCGACGGGGGAGGGGGTTGGTTTCAGATTAGGCAGGAAGCCAATCAGCTCCAGGAGATGGACCACGACATTAAACGGCAGGGCAGGCCATTTTGGGGCAAGTCAAGTTATCCCCTCTGGTTCAGGAGCCTGATGTTTGAAGGGCAATAACTGTTCCTGAACCTGGTGGTGTGGGACCTGAGGCTCCTGTACCTCCTTCCTGATGGTTGAGGGGTAATAACTGTCCCTGAACCTGGTGGTGTGGGTCCTGAGGCTCCTGTGCCTCCTTCCTGATGGTTGAGGGGTAATAACTGTCCCTGAACCTGGTGGTGTGGGTCCTGAGGCTCCTGTACCTCCTTCCTGATGGTCGAGGGGGTAATAACTGTTCCTGAACCTGGTGGTGTGTCCCCTGAGGCTTCTGTACCTCCTTCCTGATGGTTGAGGGGTAATAAATGTTCCTGAACCTGGTGGTGTGGGTCCTGGGGCTCCTGTACCTCCTTCCTGATGGTTGAGGGGTAATAGCTGTCACTGAACGTGATGGTGTGGGTCCTGAGGCTCCTGTACCTCCTTCCTGCTAGTAGAAACGGTTCTGCCGTGGCTTAGTAGCTAAGCCGCACGTGAAGGCCGGGAGCTGGACTTGGTTGTCAGAGGCTGTTTGAGAGGCACGACATTGGGAGCGTTTAATAGGGAGTGGGAGCTCGTCTTCAGTGCCAAACCCCGGCCGTAACAGCCCCAAGGAACCAGCTGTGATAAGATACCACAGATAACCTGAAGCAGTGTTCTGTTGCTGACAAGCAGAGTGGGCTTCTCCCCTTCCGCGACATCGCAAATGTCAAGGCATTAAGGAACAGCTGGGATTTCCTTTTGTTTGCTGAGTCTAATTGTAGTGCTTGTTATTGATGTACCGAGCCCGAGTTTGTGTTTGTTCAATATGGAACCCGCAATCTCTCGCTGCAGCAGAGAGTAGCGCTTCCAAATGATCAAAGAAACGAATAAACAGGGACCGGCTCTCCTCTCCTTCCTCTTCCAGGCTCGAGGCTGGCCAGGTGAAACCAAGCTTCAAGTTCAGCTGTCAGCCAGCCACAGGCCAATATCGACACCATGTCTTATGACATCATCATTATGTGCCCTGTCTTATGACATCATCATTATGACACCATCCTATGACGACATCACCATTATGAGCCGCGTCTTGTTCGACGTGGGCGCCCGTGGGTCTTCAGAAAGGTGGGAGGGGCGGGATCCGTCAAGCAGGACTTGCGGTGTGCACCACCTGCTCCCATGGCTTCATGTAACAACAACAGTGGTTCAGCGAGCAGCAGTGATGGTGGTCTCAAGATGCCCCATCATCTTCACCATAGGGGTTTGGAAGGGCAGATCCTCGTGAAATGTGGAGGATTTACAGTCAGCACAAAGCTCACCACTGACCCCCCACCCCAAAGCGGCAACCCCCATAACCAATCTGTATAATATCGCCAAAACCTCTCTTTCTCGATCACGGTCAGAATCGGGGTTAATATCTGGCAAATGATGTAAAAATTTGTGGTTTTGCGGCAGCAGTACATCGCAAAACACAATATTTTAAATTACTGTAATAAGTATACATAAAATTATTTTTTTTTAAAATTCATTTTAAGGGATGTTGGTGTCGCCAGCTAAGTGAGCATTTATTACCCATCCTTACTTTCCGTTGAGAAGGTGGTGATGAGAATAACTTGCTCAGTCATTTCAGAGGTAAGGGTCAACCACATTGCTGTGGGCCTGAAGTCACATAAATGCCAGACCAGGTCAACGACAACCCACCTGGTTTCATGGTCATCAGCTTGTTCATTTTAATGATTGAATTCAAATCCACCACCTGCCACGGTGGGATTCGAACTCATTCCCTGGATTGTTGCTGGGTCTCTGATTTACTGATCCGGTGGTAAGTACCACTACGCCAAAAGAGAGCGAACAGATAGTCAGGTTGTGTTCATGGGTTCAACGTGTCCACTCAGAAATGATGGCGGAGGGGAAGGAGATGTTCCTGAGTGGCTGAGTGTGAGTCTTCAGGTTCCTGTACCTCCTCCCCGATGGGGAAGGGAAGGAAGCCATTCCTGAATCATTGAACGTTTACTATCACTAGCGTCAGCCATGAAATTTGTCGCTCTACGGCCGCAGTTCATCACAGCCGTCCATTTCACCGTGTGCCGGGACGGAGGCAACAGAACTGCTCGTTGTCATCATCATTGTGCGCCGCGTCGTATGACGTCATCATTACGGCCGAGGTCTTTCCACGACCGTAATTGTTCCTGGCAAGTATTTCTGCTGGGGCGGTTTGCCGTTGCCGCCTTCTGGGCAGTGTGTGACCGCCCCCCCCCCACAACCCCGAAGACATTATCAATACTCTTCAGAGATTGTCCGCCTGCTGTCTGCGTGGTCGCATCACCGGGACTCGTGACCTGCACCGGCTGCTCGTACGACCGTCCGCCGCCTGCTCCCGCGGCTTCACGTGTCCCTGATCCGGGGTGGCGGTGGGGGGGGGGGTGCTAAGCAGGTGCTACACCTTGCCCGAGGGTGACCCGCAGGCTAGCGGAGGGAAGGAGCGCCTCACACCTCCCGACCTGTCGAAGACCGCGCGTATCCTCCATCAAGGGAGTCCGCCCTGACATCCCGAATTTAATTCCGTGGTGGTCAGCAGGTGGTGGAAGTGGGGGGGGGGGAAGGATTGGGAGGTCGGGAAGCCCACACTGCAGTAGGGTATGAGGATCCTGGACTGTTCTCTACAGCCTCCTGAGGACCCACTGATAGGCAACCCGTTAGGGGAGCATCAAGATTGAAGATCGTTTTAATGTCACTTCCTGTCCACAAGTGTACAAGGGAACAAAACAATTGTAACTCTGGATCTGACGCACAGCAAAAGAAAACACAATAAGATAAAGAACACAATAAATATAAACACATAAGATAGCTCATATACACAGATTGATTGTCTGTCCATACAGTGACACTAGACTGTACATAGGGTGACTGACAGGAAATTATAAAGTATTGGTGGAATTAGTGGGATGGAGGTGTTGATCAGACTCACTGCTTGGGGAAAGTCACTGCTTTTGAGACGAGCAACACCCAGAAAATGCTGGTGAACGCAGCAGGCCAGGCGGCATCTCTAGGAAGAGGTACAGTCGACGTTTCAGGCCGAGACCCTTCGTCAGGACTAACTGAAGGAAGAGATAGTAAGAGATTTGAAAGTGGGATGGGGAGGGGGAGATCCAAAATGATAGGAGAAGACAGGAGGGGGAGGGATGGAGCCAAGAGCTGGACAGGTGATTGGCAAAAGGGATACGAGGCTGGAGAAGGGGGAGTATCAGGGGACGGGAGGCCTAGGGAGAAAGAAAGGGGGAGGGGAGCCCAGAGGAAGATGGAGAGCAGGCAAGGAGTTATTGTGAGAGGGAGAGAGAGAGAAAAAGAGAGAACAAAAGGAGAATAATAATAAATAAATAAATAAACAAGGAATGGGTTAAGAAGGGGAGGGGGGGCATTAACGGAAGTTAATATTTTTGAGTCTGGTGGGTCCTGGTGTGGATGCTACGTAGCCTCCTCTCCGATGGGAGTGGTACGGACATTCCGTGAGCAGGGTGGGTGGGATCCCTCACGGTCCTGGTGTGGGTGCTACGTAGCCTCCTCCCCGATGGGAGTGGGACAGACAGTCTGTGAGCAGGGTGGGTGGGACCCTTCACGGTCCTGGTGTGGGTGCTACGTAGCCTCCTCCCCGAGGGGAGTGGGACAGACAGTCCGTGAGCAGGGTGGGTGGGATCCCTCACGGTCCTGGTGTGGACGCTACGTAGCCTCCTCCCCGAGGGGAGTGGGACAGACAGTCTGTGAGCAGGGTGGGTGGGATCCTTCACGGTCCTGGTGTGGATGCTTCATAGCCTCCTCCCCGATGGGAGTGGGACGGACAGTCCGTGAGCAGGGTGGGTGGGATCCTTCACGGTCCTGGTGTGGGTGCTACGTAGCCTCCTCCCCGATGGGAGTGGGACGGACAGTCCGTGAGCAGGGTGGGTGGGGACCCTTCACGGTCCTGGTGTGGACGCTATGTAGCCTCCTCCCCGATGGGAGTGGGACAGACAGTCCGTGAGCAGGGTGGGTGGGACCCTTCACAGTCCTGGTGTGGATGCTACGTGGCCTCCTCCCCGATGGGAGTGGGACAGACAGTCCGTGAGCAGGGTGGGTGGGACCCTTCACGGTCCTGGTGTGGATGCTACTGCAGATCTTCCCTTCATCTGAACGGGAAGGATCCTAGCTTCCGTTGGAAGCTCCACCATCCCAGTCCAGTCAGAGAAAGATAATTAATCATTAGCTGTGTCCTGTGTGCCAGAGACTGCCAGCATTAATCACCTGCTCCCTATTTTAAGGAGCTCTCTTTTTCTGCAACCCCCACCGTTCTCGGTCCTCATTAGGAACATCAAGTCGAACCGTTATACCCTCGAATTTCACTGTTTTCTTTTTGCAAGGGAGGGGGTTGGCGGTTTGATGTTATTGTCACTGTCTTTTTCCTCACGAGGGAGGGGCTTGAGGAGCTTGATGTTATTGTCGCTGATTTTTTTTTTGTTGAGAGGGAAGGGGTTGGGTTTGAGGTTCTAGCTGCCGCTTTGGGCGTGGGCAACCTGTCGGCTTTCGTGCGAGGGAGGGAGGGGCGCGGGGGATTTGGGGTTTGCCAGTTCTATTTCTTTTCCCCTCCCGCGCGGGGAGTGGGGTTCGATGCCTTTTCCTCTTTCCCTGTACCCCGTGGCTATCTGGAGAAGGCGGGTACCGGAGTTGTAGTGTACATGCACACTTTGGCGACGAGGTGAACCTTCGAAACTTTCAGTTGTCTCCGCCCTAACTTAACCCGAGCCCGCCGACCACTGTCGGGCCACAACGTCCAGACCATTTCTTTAGTTGCTCCAAGTGGCTCCACTTAATACCAGAGAACGCCTGAGATTCTTACGCTTTGCAGACGCCCACAAGACAAGAAACTGAATGACAGCAAACCCCTGTAGAACCCCCCGAAGCCCCCACTCCCCCTCTCCTACGCACATGCAGCAGTAAAAATATCGACTATTCCCTCCCCCCCACTTGCACCAGCAGAACCTTCAACCCCACCCACAGTGCAAGCAAAAGCCCCCAGAGTGACCTTGATCTAGAACCCTAGAACCATAGAACATTACAGCTCAGAAACAGGCCTTTTGGCCCTTCTTGGCTGTGCCAAACCATTTTTCTGCCTCGTCTCGCTGACCTGCACCGGGGCTATATCCCTCCATAGATCTCTCATCCATGAACCGGTCCAAGCTTTTCTTAAATGTTAAAAGTGAGCCCGCATTTACCACTTCATCTGGCAGCTCATTCCACACTCCCACCACTCTCTGTGTGTGTGAAGAAGCCCCCCCCCACACCTAATGTTCCCTTTAAACTTTTCCCCCTTCACCCTTAACCCATGTCCTCTTTTTTTTCCCTCCCCTAACCTCAGTGGAAAAAGCCTGCTTGCATTCACTCTATCTAATTAAGGCATCCGTTAGTCTCTTGAGGCCATGGATCTGCGCCTGGAAAGTCTTCACTCTCCAGGGCGCAGGCCTGGGCAAGGTTGTATGGAAGACCGGCAGTTGCCCATGCTGCAAGTCTCCCCTCTCCACGACACCGATGTTGTCCAAGGGAAGGGCATTAGGACCCACACAGCTTGGCACCGGTGTCGTCGCAGAGCAATGTGTGATTAAGTGCCTTGCTCAAGGACACTACACGCTGCCTCGGCTGGGGCTCGAACTCACGACCTTCAGGTCGCTAGTCCAATGCCTTAACCACTTGGCCACGTGCCCACACTCTATCTAATACTCATCATAATTTTATACACATCAAATCTCCCTTCATTCTTCTGCGCTCCAGGGAATAAAGTCCTAACCTATTCACCCTTTCTCCGTAACTCAGTTTCTCAAGTCCCTAGTTCTCGGTTTCTAGAGAGCGTGAAGAATAACTCTGCGTCTTACTATCTCAGGCAAGGCTCTCCCTCACCAGCCGGGGGCGAGAGAGAGGGAGGTCACTCAATCCTGCAACGCTATTTACCTATTTTGGGATACAGGCTCTCCCCCAGCCGCAGAAACCCACCCATTTCACCCGTTCAGGTGATGATTTACAACGACGTCTTTGGTCTGTGGGAGGAGAAGGTGTGAACTTTCCTTACCAGGGGGGCGCCTGGGATCGAACCCTGAACCCCGACACCCCCCCGCCTCCTTCCGGAGGCAGCAGTAGCGTCGGGCCAACCCCGGCGGTACGCGGGCGCCGAGCTGGTCACCTGCAGGCCGGTCCGCCGTGCCCGCCCTGGCTGGTCTGCGCTGCGGGGGGGGGGGAAGTTCGGTGTTCCGCACCCGCTAAGCCTCAACGCAGCCGGCCGGGTGCGTCCCCGTGGAGGCGAGCGGTGCCGGCTTCGATTCCGGCCGACAACACCCCCCCCCCCACCTTGCCCGCTCTCCGTCCGCGCCGGGTTGAAGAAGAAGAAGAGCGGGTAGCCGTTATGGAAATGGCAGATAAATGCTGCCTGGTGCCTCACAAGAGGAACGTGAGCAACAACAAATTACAACAGTCATCGTGTAGAAACATAGAAATCTACAGCTCATTACAGGCCCTTCGGCCCGCAATGTTGTGCCGACCGTGTAACCAACTCTAGAAACCGCCAAGAATCTCCCTACCGCGTAGCCCTCTATATTTCTCAACTCCATGTACCTATCTAAGAGTCTCTTAAAAGACCCTATCATATCCGCCTCCATCACCGTCACCGGCAGCCCATTCCACACGCCCACCACTCTCTGTTTGCTACTGGTACCACGTAACCCAGTACTACCCGTCGCACGGTCGGGTGGTCGGCGACTAAACCGGCTCCCCCACCAGGC
Source organism: Mobula hypostoma (assembly GCF_963921235.1). Lineage (NCBI taxonomy): Eukaryota > Metazoa > Chordata > Chondrichthyes > Myliobatiformes > Myliobatidae > Mobula > Mobula hypostoma. The sequence continues at coordinate 2,358,935 of NC_086129.1, read as the reverse complement.
TTGCCTGGGGAGGAGGGTGGCTAGACACCCTGCAGGACGAGAAACAAGACCTGTCAAAGGGCGGATGAACCCTCTCTCGTAGGGTCAACGGCCACCTAGCAAACACGTGCCGTGAAGGGCGGTGAAGGGCATCCCTCCCATCGAAGCTTGGTCTGGCCATTCACTGCAACAGAGCTTCCCCCAGCCGTCTTGGACCCCACCGTGCCGCTGGATCCGGGAGGGGATGTGGAGAAGGTGGGTCTGGACCTGTGCAAACCCCTTACTCACCTAAAATCCATTCACCCACACGCTGTTCCTTTCTGAGGAGTGGGGTACCACACCCCACTAACTGACTGAAAGGAACCATCATCATCCTGTGGGACGGATAGCCAGAGAGGGAGAGAGAGAGACTTTCTGTCTGTCCTGTACCTACTTCCAAGAACCTTAAAACTATGCCCCCTGAAGTTAGCCATTTCAGCCCTGGGGAAAAGGCCTCTGACTATCCACACGATTAATTATCTTGTACACCTCCCATCCTCCGTCGCTCCAAGGAGAGAAGGCCGAGGTCACTCAGCCTATTCTCATAGGGCACGCCCTCCAATCCAGGCAACATCCTTGTGAATCACCTCTGCACTCTCTCTATAGTGTCCTCATCCTTCCTGTAGTGAGGTGACCAGAACTGAACACAGAACTCCAAGTGGGGTCTGACCAGGGTCTAATATAGCTGCATCTGCCTTTTGGATCTCGAATCCCTTGGCGGACAGAAGCCAACTGAGAGATGGCTGATCAGACCTCCTGCCTTCCAGTGATGCTTCAGATTTTTTTAGATTAGATTATGAGGACACTCAGTCCTCGTTTATTGTCATTTAGTAATGCATGCATTAAGAAATGATACAATGTTCCTCCAGTATGATATCACAGAAACACATGACAGACCAAGACTAAAACTGACAAAAACCACATATTTATAACATATCGTTACAACAGCGCAAAGCAATACTGTAATTTGATAAAGAACAGACCATGGGCACGGTAAAAAAAAGTCTCAAAGTCTCTTGAAAGTCCCAACATCTCACGCAGACGGTTGAAGGAAGAAAACTCTTCCTGCCATGAGCTTCCAGCACCACAAACTTGCCGATGCAGCACCGTGGAAGCACCCGACCCACAGTCCAACTCTGAGTCCCTACGAAAACTTCGAGCCTCCAACCAGCCCTCCGACACCGAGCACCATCTCTGCCGAGCACTTTGACCCCAGCCCCGGCAACAGGCACTAGGCAAAGCCGAGGATTTGGGGCCTTCCCTTCCGGAGATTCTCGATCGCACAGTAGCAGCGGCAGCAAACTGGGCATTTCAGAAGTTTCTCCAGATGTTCCTCCGTGCTTCTCCCGTCTGTCTCCATCAAATCAGGATTGTGCACGGCACCCTACTTGACAGAAAACAGAGATCATTCACTGGAGAGGCCGCGCGCGCTGCGTCGTGCCGCCATCTTTATTTATTTATTTATGCTGATGAAAGGGTACAGACACTGCATTTCAGTGGGTTCAAAGTCCTGACTACAGTGAATTGCCCGCCGCTGTCTGCAAGGAGTTTGTACTTTCTTCCCGTGACCGCGTGGGTTTCCACCGGGTGCTACGGTTTCCTCCCACATTCCAAAGACCCACCGGTCAGCAGGCTGATTGGTCATCGAAAGTTGTCCACCCTTACCCTCCCCCTGGTGAGGGTGAGGGATGAACTGGGGGGGGGGGGTCACTGGGCAGTGGTGCTCGTTGGGCCGGAAGAGAATATTCCGCCCCGTACCTCGATTAGCAAACACAGCGTCAGGGACCGCGGCTCACGTCGTTGAAGTTCAATAACTGGGCATCGCACGAGAGCTTTGGCCCACGATGCTGTTCCCAGCCAACTAAATCGGTAACCAATGGTCAACCAAACTAATCTCTCCTTGCCCGCACAACGTCCGTATCGTTCCACTTCCCTTGCATTCGTGTGCTTATCTAAATGTCTCTTAGAAGTCTCCGGTCTTTCTTTGTCTACCCCGCCACCCCAGCCAGCCGCTCTTTCTGTCGTAAACTTTCCCCTCACTTCTTCCTTGAAGTTGACCCCTCTGGCCTTGAGTGCATGCCCTCTGGTATCAGGTAGGTCAACCCTGGGAAAAATATATTGGCCACCTAATCTATCTAGGCCTCTCATAATCTTATAGGCCTCTGTCAGATCTCCCACGCCTTCCCCCCGCCCCCCAACAGCCTCTGGAGAAAACAAGCCAAGTTTGCCCAAACTCTCGTTATCGCACATTGAAAGAAAGTAGTTAACTTGCCGGCCACATTGAAATGAGCCACTACCTCGGAGAAGTAAGCTGGGCGCATTCTCAGTCCGCTGGCCATTCAGCCAGGCCTGCATCGGTCAGGGTCGACCGTGGATGTTGCGTCCCAGCTGTCTAGATACGCAAGCCCGGGCAGTACGATACGGAGAGCGAGCTGTTGCCCCGTGTAGGAGGCTCCCCCTCTCCACACAACTGATGAACCCAAAGGAACGGCCGAGACCCGATACAGTTTGGCACCAGGAGTTGCCAGTCAGCGTTGAACTCAACGTCGGACTGCCTCAGGGGACTCCAGCTCCGGATTTTTCCCTCGGGGTTCACTCCTGGAGACTTCCCGTGAGCAGGTACATCCGCAAAGCCAGCGGAGGTTTGAGATCAGAGTTTTCCTTCTCCTAGATGAGCTGCCAACCGCGGCTGACGAGCCCCATCTGCCCGAATTGGTTCATTAAGCGAGAGTCAAGTTAAAATCCCTGATCGCAAGTGTTAAACTCGCATAATATTGTCACTGAATCCACACCTTCAGGTGCGTTAATTGCATTGGGACTAAAATGTCAGGGACGCCACAATCGTGGAGCAGTTCTTTCATGTCTTTTTAAAAGTTCAAAGTTCAAAGTAGATTGCTTCAAAAGGGTGACAATTATACCAGTGCCCAAGAAAAACGGGGCCGGCTGCCTTAATGACTACCACCCGGTAGCACTCATGTCTACGGCGATGAAATGCTTTGAGAGGTTAGTCACGGCTTGAATTAACTTCTGCCTCAGCAAGGACCTGGACCCGCTGCAATTTGCCTCTCGCCACAATAGGTCTGTGACGGGCACAATATCATTGGTACAGGAGCCTGAAGACACACGCTCAATGATTCAGGAACAGCTTCTTCCCCTCTGCCACGTGGCCTAAGATCACCAGGACACTGCAAACACCTATGTCAGGATGCTGTTTAATGTCCACAGCTCCTGTCCCCTAAAACCCTCACTAATTTTTTATAGATGCACGGTAGGAAGCATTCTTTTAGGGTGCATCACAACCTGGTATGGAAGTTGACCGGAAGAAGCTGCAGAAGATCGTGAACACAGCCCAGCACATCACACAAACCAATCTTCCGTCCTCGGACTCACTTTACACCGCACGCTGTCGGAGCAGTGCTGCCAGGATAATCAAGGACACGACCCACCCAGCCAACACGCTTTTCGTCCCTCTTCCCTCCGGGAGAAGGCTCAGGAGCTTGAAGACTCGTACGGCCAGATTTGGGAACAGCTTCTTTCCAACTGTGATAAGACTGCTGAACGGATCCTGACCCGGATCTGGGCCGTACCCTCCAAATATCCGGACCTGCCTCTCGGTTTTTTTTGCGCTACCTTACTTCCCCTTTTCTATTTTCTATTTATGATTTATAATTTAAATTTCTAATATTTACTATCGATTTGTACTCCAGGGAACGGGAAGCGCAGAACCAAATATTGCTGTGATGATTGTATGTTCCAGTATCAATTGTTTGGCGAGAATAAAGTATAAAGTAAAGTAAAGCTCAGTGTTTAACAGGATCATTCCTACAGTCCTGATCAATAAGCTCCAGAACCTGGGCCTCTGTACCTCCCTCTGCAACTGGATCCTCGACTTCCTAACTGGAAGCCCACACCCTGTGCGGATAACATTGGATTACGAGGACACGCAGTACTCTTTTATTGTTATTTAGTAATGCATGCATTAAGAAATGATACAATATTCCTCCGGTGTGATATCACAAAACACAGGACAGACCAAGACTGAAAAAACTAACAAAACCACATAATTATAACATATAGTTACAACAGTGCAACAGTATCATAACTTGATGAAGAACAGGCCCTGGGTATGGTAAAAAAAGTTCAAAGTCTCTCGAAAGTCCCACATCTCACACAGACGGGAGAAGGAAGAAAACTCTCCCTGCCACAGTCCGACTCTAAGTCGTCCGAAAACTTCAAGCCTCCGATCAGCCCTCCGTCACCGAGCACCATCTCTGCCGAGCGCTTCGACCTCAGCCTCGGCTGCCAGCAGCAGGCAAAGCCGAGGATTTTGGGGCCTTCCCCTCCGGAGATTCTCGATCACACGGTAGCAGCGGCAGCGAACCGGGCATTTCAGAAGTTTCTCCAGATGTTCCTCTGTGCTTCTCACGGCTGTCTCAATCAAATCAGAATTGTGCACAGCATCCTATTTAACAAATACGATATCATTTCACTGGAGATGCTGCGTGCGCTGCATCGCACCGCCATCTTCTCCTCTCCTCCTCGCTGACGATCAACGCTGGTGCCCCACAGGGAGGTGTGTGCTTAGTCAACTGTTCTACTCTCTCTGCACCCACGGCTGTGCAGTCAGGCACAGCTCAAATGCCATCTATAAATTTGCTGATGATACAACCATCGTTGGCCAGAATTCTCCGCCGGAGATGAGAGGGCGTACAGGAGCAAGATGTACCAGCTAGTTGAGTGGTGGGGCAGCAACACTCTGGCACTCAATGTCTCAGTAAGACCAAGGAATTGATTGTGGACTTCAGGAAGGGTAAGACAAAGGAACACATATCAATCCTCAGAGAGGGATCAGAAGTGGAGAGAGTGAGAAATTTCCTGGGCTTCAATATCTCTGAAAGTCTAACCTGGTCCCAACATATCGACCCAGCTACAAAGAAGGCCAGACAGTGGCTATATTTCACTAGGAGTTTGAGGAGATTTGGTACATCACCAAAAACACTCACAAATTTCTACAGATGTACCCTGGAGAGCATTCTGACTGGCTGCATCACCGTCAGGTATTGGGGGAGCTACTGCACAGGATCGAAATAAGCTGCTGGGAGTTGTAAACTTAGTCAGCTCCATCAGTGGCACTAGTATCCAGGACATCTTTAAGAACCGGTGTCTCAGAAAGGCAGCGTCCATTATTAAGGACCTCCAGCACCCAGGGCATGCCCTTTTCTCACTGTTACCATCAGGGAGGAGGTACAGGAGCCTGAAGGCACACACTCAGCGATTCAGGAACAGCTTCTTCCCCTCTGCCATCCGATTTCTAAATGGACATTGAACCCATGAACACCACCTCTCTACTTTTTTAATTCTATTTTTGCACTACTTATTTAATTTAACTATTTCATAAATATATACTTGGTGTTGTTCATGTCTTTTCTATTATGTATTATCGATTATGCTCTTTATCGATTACAGCTTGGCATTTGACACCATCATCCCCTTCAAAACTAATCAGTAAACTCCAAGACCTGGGCCTCAATACCCCCTTGTGCAATTGGATCCTGGAAATCCTCACTTGCGCACCCCAGTCAGTTCGGATTGGCACAAACATCTCCTCCACAATCTCCATCAGCGCGGGAGCACCACAGGGCTGTGTACTTAGCCCCCTGGTCGACTCACTTTACACCTGCGACGGTGTTGTTAAGTACAGCTCCAACACCCGATACAAGTTTGATGATGACCTTACTGTTGTGGGCCGTGTCAAAGGGGGTGATGAATCAGTGCACAGGAGGGAGATTGAAAACTTGGCTGAGTGGTGTCATAACAACAACCTCTCACTCAATGACAATAACACCAAGGAACTGATTGTAGACTTCAGCAGAGGGAAACCAGAGGTCCATGAACCAGTAATCATCAGAGGGGATCAGAGATGGAGAGGGTCAGTAACTTTAAATTCCTGGGTGTCACTATCTCAGAGGACCTGTCCTGGACCCATCATGTAAATATAATTGCAAAGAAAGCACAACACTGCCTCTACTTCTGCGGGAGTCTGCAGAGATTTGGCACATCATCAAAAACCTTGGCAAACTTCCATGGATGTGTGGTGGAAAGTGTGCTGACTGGCTGCATTACGGCCTGGTGTGGGAACATCAATGCCTTTGAGCAGAAAATCCTCCAAGAGGTGGTGGACTTGGCCCAGTTTATCACAGGTAAAGTCCTTCCAACTGCTGAGCACATCTACATGAAATGCTGTCGTGGGAAGAGATCCTCACCACCCAGGACATGCTCTCTTCTCACTGCTGCCATCAGGAAGGAGGTACAGGAGCCTCAGGACCCACACCACCAGGTTCAGGAACAGTTATTACCCCTCAACTATCAGGAAGGAGGTACAGGAGCCTCAGGACCCACACCACCAGGTTCAGGGACAGTTATTACCCCCCAATCATCAGGAAGGAGCCTCAGGACCCACACCACCAGGTTTAGGAACAGTTATTACCCCCCATTCATCAGGAAGGAGTCACAGGAGCCTCAGGACCCACACCACCAGGTTTAGGAACGGTTATTACCCCCCAATCATCAGGAAGGCGGTACAAGGGCCTCAGGACCCACACCACCAGGGTCAGGGATAATTATTACCCATCAACCATCAGGAACGATGTACAGGAGCCTCAGGACCCACACCGCCAGATTCAGGAACAGTTATTACCCCTCAACCATCAGGAAGGAGGTACAGGAGCCTCAGGACCCACACCACCAAGTTCAGGAACAGTTATTACCCCTCAACCATCAGGAAGGAGGTACAGGAGCCTCGGGACTCACACCACCAGGTTCAGGAACAGTTATTACCCCTCAACCATCAGGAAGGAGGTACAGGAGCCTCAGGACCCACACCACCAGGTTCAGGAACAGTTATTACCCCTCAACCATCAGGAAGGAGATACAGGAACCTCAGGACGCACACCACCAGGTTCAGGAACAGTTATTACCCCTCAACCATCAGGAAGGAGGTACAGGAGCCTCAGGACCCACACCACCAGGTTCAGGAACAGTTATTACCCCTCAACCATCAACCCTTCCAGCCCAACAAGCCGTACTGGCCGGCAACCCACCAATTCATCCCGCTAGCCAAATCACGGGGCAAATTGCAAGGCTAGGGGTTAAATCAGTGGGCTGCCATCTACAAACTTGGGTTGTCTTCTCTGGAGCGCTGAAGGCTTGGGGGGAGATTTAATAGAGGTTTACAAGATTATGAGAGGCCTAGGTAGAGTGGACAGGGAGCATCTGTTTCCCAGGGTTGAAATTTCTGGTAGCAGAGGGCCTGCTTTGACAGTGAGAGGTAACTGGTGGATGCCCGGTATGGTGGTAGAGGTATCTACATGAGAGGCCTTTGAGAGACGATTGGATAGGCAGATAGATGTGAGGAAGGTGCAGGGATACGGACCTGGTGTAGGTCGGAGGGATCAGTGTTTGGGTGTTTCGGATTTGATTTTTAGCCGGGTCAGCACAACGTTGTGGGCCGAATGGCCCGTTCCCTGTGCTATACTCCGCGGTGTTAGCGATTAGCCTACCGACCGGTACGCCTTTGGACGGCGGCAGGAAACCGGAGCACCCGGAGGAAACCCCACCCGGTCACGCTCCTTACGGCCGACGCTGGAAATGAACCCCCCCAAGCTCCGACGCCCCGAGCGGTCATCCTGTTGTGCTGACCATATTCATTGAGGTTAGACGGCAAAAGAAAAATCTTGGGGGTCAAAGAGGTAGATCTCACGAAGCTTAAGGGAGGAGGTAGGTTTTGGTGCAGGGTGGGAATAGAGAAGAAATTTCAAAGCTTGGACTTCCAACAAGATTCAAGATTGAGAGGGTGAACAGATTTAAATTCCTCGGCATAAGCATCACCGAGGACCTCACGTGGTCTGTACACACCGGCTGTGTGGTGAAAAAGGCACAACAACACCTCTTTCACCTCAGACGGTTGAGGAGGTTTGGTATGGGCCCCCAGATCCTAAGAACTTTCTACAGGGGCACAATTGAGAGCATCCTGACTGGCTGCATCACTGCCTGGTACGGGAACTGTACCTCCCTCAATCGCAGGACTCTGCAGAGAGTGGTGCGGACAGCCCAGTGCATCTGTAGGTGTGAATTTCCCAAGATTCAGGACATTTACTAAGACAGGTGTGTAAAAAGGATCATTGGGGACCCGAGTCACCCCAACCACAAACTGTTCCAGCTGCTACCATCCGGGAAACGGTACCGCAGCATAAAAGCCAGGACCAACAGGCTCCGGGACAGCTTCTTCCACCAGGCCATCAGACTGGTTAACTCACACTGATACAACTGTATGTCTATGTTGACTGCTCTGTTGTATGTCTTACTGTACGCACAACTTACTACAAGTTACTGTAAATTTGCACATTGCGCATTCAGACGGAGAAGTAACGTAAAGATTTTCACTCCCCATGTCTGTGAAGGACGTAAGAGATAAAGTCAATTCAATTATTGGCCACGTGTACTCAGCCTCGGACGGGTCCCAAGGCCGGGCTGCGAAACGGACCGGAGCTAGCAGTCCCATCCCGTAACAGCCGACAGCTACAGACACGCTATCAAAAGCACTTAAATAACAGCAGCAAGAAGCAAGACGAGCCCCGTTTCACCCTCCCGCTCACCCACGTACACAGTCCTCTAAACCATCCCCCCCCCACCCCCACAAGGCAGCCCACCCGTATCCTTCGTCGCCCAGCCCGCGGCCAACTCGCATCCGGAGGCGGACGGGCAGACGCGAACCCCGGCGTGAGGTTACTTAGCCCTTCGAGCCGCGTCGCCTGGCAGTCCCCCGATTTTAAACCCCCTCGCCCAAGCGCGGGACAGTTCACGGTCGCCCACCGACCCGCGCCGGCCGGTAGGTCTTTGGACGGCGGGGAGGAGACCGGAGCCCCCGCAGGACACCCAGGCGCCCCCCGCGGGGTGACATAAGCGGTGGTTCACAGCCGCCGGCGTCGAGTTGGGGTGCACCTCAAAAAGGCCGGTCCTGCCGTGAGGGCGCAGTTGGCGTGAAGCCGGCGTCCTAACCCCGCTTTGAGTTCGGTTATTGATTTGGAAGAGGGTAGACGGAGAGGGAAGTTGACTGGGGCGGAGATAATAATGTCAGTTTGAGAAATTTCACCCACAGGCCAGGTTTTAACCCGTTTCTTCATTTAACGCCCACCCTTTCACCAGAGCGTCAGGCCGCTCAGCCTAGACTGGCTTGAAGCGCATTTCCTCCTAATAAAATAAGAGTTTAACCGATAATTGCGGTGGTGGGAAATTGCTTGGTTGCCTCACAGTTTTGCGAAGGGCGTCTCGCTGCTAACACTTCGCAGAAATTGCTGCAGAGTAACTGGGGCTAAAGGTTTCTCTTAGAACATCTGTCCACCCCCCACCTTAAAACACCTGTCCTCTCCAACCACTTTAAAACATCTGTCACTTCATGGCCTATTAAAACATCTGTCCTCTCCAACACCTTTAAAACATCTCTCCACTTCACCACCCGTTAAAACATCTGTCCTTTCCAACTCTTTTAAAACATCTGTTCTCTCTAACCCTTTTGAAACATCTGTCCACTTCACGGCCCATAAACATCTGTCCTCTCCAATCCCTTTAAAACATCTGTCCTTTCCAACCCTTTTAAAACATCTGTCCACTTCACTGCCCATTAAAGCATCTGTCCTTTCCAACCCCTTTAAAACATCTGTCTGCTTCACCCCACCTTAAAATATCTGTCCTCTCCACCAACCATTAAAACATCTGCCCATGTCACCCTTAAAACATCTGTCCTCTCCAACCTCTTTAAAACATCTGTCCACTTCACCGCTCAATAAAACACCTGTCTTCTCTAATCCCTCTTAAACATCTGTCCTCTCCAACCCCTTTAAAACATCTGTTCACTTCACCCCACCTTAAGACAGCTGTCCACTCCACCATCCGTTAAAACATCTGTCAACATCACAGTACTTAAAACATCTCTTCTCTCCACCAACCATTAAAACATCTGTCCATTTCACCCTTAAAACATCTCTCCTCTCCAACCCTTTAAAACATCTGCCCAGTTCACTGCTCATTAAAACATCTGTCCTCTCCACGTCTGCTAAAACTTCTGTCAACATCACCCACCTTAAAACATCTGTCCTCTGCACCAACCATTAAAACATCTGTCCATTTCACCCCTTCAAACATCTGTCCTCTCCACAGTCCATTAAAACATCTGTCCTCTCCAACCTCTTTAAAACATCAGTCCACTTCACCCCTTCAAACACCTGTCCTCTCCACAGTCCATTAAAACATCTGTCCTCTCCAACCTCTTTAAAACATCAGTCCACTTCACCCCTTAAAACATCTGTCCTCTGCAGCCCTTAAAACATGTCTACTCTCCACCCACTTTAAAATATCTGCCCTCTCCACACCCCCCACATCTGTTCAGTCAATCTGCCCTTACAAGATCTGTCCTATTAATCACCACATCTGCCCTGTCCAACACTAAGAAGCTGCCACATTCTGCCAGGAAACTGTGTCTGTCACTCATGTCTTTAACGCAACAACAGGCTCTATGAAGCTTGTGACGGTTACAGAGGCGGGGGGAGAGAGAGAGAGAGAGAGAGAGACAGAGAGAGAGAGAGAGAGAGAGAGAGAGAGGAGGATTCCAGGAATAAACAGTTGGGGGAGCAAGTCTACACATTTCACATCCTACAGTTCAACCTTACCGTAACATACTTGCATGCTTTTAGATTGCTGTCCAAGCCAAATTATAGGTACAATTTTAAAAATAAATTGCAGAGAACAGCAGCAACCACACCCGAACACCAAAGTGCCATTCTATTTTCAAAATAATGTTAGGCTTTTCTTCTGAGTGGCACCAAAGTTCAGCCGCAAATCAGACAGGAGACACTGGAGCAGAATATAGACGGTCCAATCTGTTCCGCCAGTCCATCATGGCTGATTTGTTAACCCTCTCAGCCCCATTCCCCTGCCTTCTCCCCGTAACCTTTGACGCCCTGACTAATCAAGGAACAACCGACCTCCGCTTTAAATATATCCGTTGACTTCACCCCCACAGCCATCTGTAGCAACGACACGAACCAGCAGCTCCTTTGAGGGCAGTGACTCAAACCGTTGACCCCTCTGAGGGCAGTGACTTCCCATTCCACCTCCCCCTCATTATTCTGACTTCTCCCCTTTCCCTTCCAGTCCTGATGAAGGGTCCCGGCCCGAAATGTTGGGTCAGTAAATTTGCTGATGACACAAAGGTTGGGGGTGTTGTGGATAGTGTGGAGGGTTGTCAGAGATTACAGCGGGACATTGATAGGATGCAAAACCAGGCTGAGAAGTGGCAGATGGAGTTCAACCCCAGATAAGTGTGAGGTGGTTCATTTTGGTAGGTCAAATATGATGGTAGAATATTGTATTAATGGTAAGACTCACGGCGGTGTGGAGGATCAGAGGGATCTTGGGGTCTGAGTCCAGAGGACACTCAAAGCTGCTGAGCAGGTTGACTCTGTGGTTAAGAAGGCATATGGGTGTGTTGGCCTTCATCAACCGTGGGATTCAGTTTAAGAGCTGAGAGGTAATGTTGCAGCTCTATAGGACCCTGGTCAGACCCCACTTGGAGTACTGTGCTCAGTTCTGGTCACCTCACTACAAGAAGGACGTGGAAACCATAGAAAGGGTGCAGAGGAGATTTACAAGTATGTTGCCTGGATTGGAGAGCATGCCTTATGAGAATAGGTTGAGTGAACTCAGCCTTTTCTCTTTGGAGCGATGGAGGATGAGAGGTGACCTGATAGAGGTGTATAAGATGATGAGAGGCATTGATCGTGTGGATAGTCAGAGGCTCTTCCCCAGGGCTGAAATGGCTAGCACGAGAGGGCACAGTTTTAAGGTGCTTGGAAGTAGGTACAGAGGAGATGTGAAGGGTAGGTTTTTTACACAGAGAGTGGTGAGTGTGTGGAATGGGCTGCCGGCGATGGTGATGGAGGCGGAAACGATAAGGTCTTTTAAGAGACTCCTGGATGGCTACGTGAGGCTTAGAAAAATAGAGGGCAATGAAAGCCGAGGTAGTTCTAAGGTAGGGACATGTTCGGCACAGCTTTGTGGGCCGAAGGGCCTGTATTGTGCTGTAGATTCTCTATGTTTCATTCAGTTCCATGGAGGCTGTCTGAACTGCCGAGAGGCCGCCAGAGTTTTGTGTGTGAAGCTTAAAGAGCACTGTGCATCTGGACTTCTCTTGTACGCAAATGACAAATTGATTTTTAAAAATAATTCTAACGATTAGACTTCGAGTTCAATAAGTTACAATGGCTCTGCAGGGAATAACCACGGTTCAAATACATGGCAGAGCGGGAAACAACTCAGGCTTCAGGGATGCTCTCTGTCCCACTCCTGTCGGGGAGGAGGCTACGTAGCATCCACACCAGGACCGTGAAGGGTCCCACCCACCCTGCTCACGGACTGTCTGTCCCACTCCCATCGGGGAGGAGGCTACGTAGCGTCCACACCAGGACCGTGAAGGATCCCACCCACCCTGCTCACGGACTGTCTGTCCCACTGCCATCGGGGAGGAGGCTACGTAGCGTCCACACCAGGACCCACCAGACTCGAAAACAGTGACTTTCCCCAAGCAGTGAGTCTAATCAACACCTCCACCCACTAGCCCACCCCTCCACACCCCCAAACCACTACTGCTACTTCATCATCAACTTTACCGAGGTCTTTTACCATTCATAGGTTTTTAAGAGATGGTTTATGTTAACGTACTGGTGAGCTATTTACAACCAAGAAGTTATAGAGGGTGCATTTGAAAGTTAAATTTTAACCCAAGTCCCGGAATGAATCACAGTGAGGAGCCCTGCTTACCAGAACATCTCGTGATGGCCACATGGATGACTTCATTCCAAAGACAGATAATACCAGTAATGTCGGACAATGTAGGCGTATCCCTGTGTATCAAATGATTCACACTGGTAACATTCCTCAGCTGTGGAAAACACACACACATACACACACACACACACACTCACGCACATACACACACACACACACACACACACACACACACACTCACATTCACACACACACACACACACACACTCACTCACATACACACACACACTCACATTCACACACACACACACTCACATTCACATACAGACACACACACACTCACTCACATACACACACACACACTCACATTCACATACACACACATACACACACACACTCTCACTCAGAATCACATACACACACACACACACTCACTCACACATACTCACATACACACACAAACACACAGTCACATTCACATACACACACATACACACACACACTCTCACTCAGAATCACATACACTCACACATACTCACATACACACACAAACACACACAGTCACATTCACATACACACACATACACACACACACTCTCACTCAGAATCACATACACACACACACACTCACTCACACATACTCACATACACACACAAACACACACAGTCACATTCACATACACACACATACACACACACCCTCTCACTCAGAATCACATACACACACACACACTCACTCACACATACTCACATACACACACACTCACTCACACACTCACATTCACACACACACACACTCACATACACATATACACTCACTCACATTCACATATACACTCACACACACACACACACACACACACACACACTCACATACACATATACACTCACTCACATTCACATATACACTCACACACACTCACTCATGCACACACTCACATACACACACTCACACACACTCACATACACACACGGTTATGCACACAGACACATACACTCAGGCACACACACACACAGATACACACACAACTCACACTCATACACACACTCTCACACACACATAAAGCCACTCACACACAGACACACACTCACACACACACATAGACACTCTCACGCTCACACACACTCTGAGTGGCCACTTTATTAGGTACATGTATACACCTGCTTGTTAATGCAAATATCCAATCAGCCAATCACGTGACAGCAACTCCATGCATAAGAGCACGCGGACACGGTCAAGAGGCTCAGTTGCTGTTCAGACCAAACTTCAGAACGGGGGAAGAAATGTGATCGAAACCACTTTGAACGCAGAATGTTAGCTGGTGCCAGATGGGGTGGTTGGAGTATCTCAGAAAAATCTGATCCCCTGGGATTTTCATGCACGGCAGTCTCTAGAGTTTCCAGAGAATGGTGAAAGAAACCAAAAAAAAAAGAACATCCAGTGTATAGTGGTTCTGTGGGCGGCGATGTGTTGTTAATGAGAGAGGCCAGAGGAGAATGGCCAGACTGGTTCAAGGCGACAGCAACTCAGATAAGCACAGATAGCCTTACGACAGCGGTGTGCGGAACATCTCTGAGTGCACAATATGTCGAACCTTGAACTGGTGGGCTACAGCAAATGAAGACCACACTGGGTTCCACTCCACTACCTGATAAAGTGGCCACTGAATGTGGAGATAAATAAATTTTATTCAGTTTCAAATATATAATACATCAACTTAAATAAAGGACTCACTTTTATACATTGGCATGAAAATTCCTTCCAATACTTCCCAAAGTATCTAACAAACTAAATTTCTCCCCACACCCTTTCTTTCATTTTACTTTCCCCATTCTGTATCCTTCTCACCCCTTCTCATCACCTCCCCCTGGTGTCCCTCCTCCTTCCCTTTCTCCCACGGTCCACTCTCCTCTCCTATCAGATTCCTTCCTCTCCAGCCCTTTACCTTTCCCACCCATCACCTCCCCCTGGTGTCTCTCCTCCTTCCCTTTCTCCCACGGTCCACTCTCCTCTCCTATCAGATTCCTTCCTCTCCAGCCCTTTACCTTTCCTACCCATCACCTCCCCCTGGTGTCCTTCCTCCTTCCCTTTCTCCCACAGTCCACTCTCCTCTCCGATCAGATTCCTTCCTCTCCAGCCCTTTACCTTTCCCACCCATCACCTCCCCCTGGTGTCCCTCCTCCTTCCCTTTCTCCCACAGTCCACTCTCCACTCCGATCAGATTCCTTCCTCTCCAGCCCTTTACCTTTCCCACCCATCACCTCCCCCTGGTGTCCCTCCTCCTTCCCTTTCTCCCACAGTCCACTCTCCACTCCGATCAGATTCCTTCCTCTCCAGCCCTTTACCTTTCCCACCCATCACCTCCCCCTGGTGTCCATCCTCCTTCCCTTTCTCCCACGGTCCACTCTCCTCTCCGATCAGATTCCTTCCTCTCCAGCCCGTTACCTTTCCCACCCATCACCTCCCCCTGGTGTCCCTTCTCCTTCCCTTTCTCCCACGGTCCACTCTCCTCTCCCATCAGATTCCTTCCTCTCCAGCCCTTTACCTTTCCCACCCATCACCTCCCCCTGGTGTCCCTCCTCCTTCCCTTTCTCCCACGGTCCACTCTCCTCTCCGATCAGATTCCTTCCTCTCCAGCCCTTTACCTTTCCCACCCATCACCTCCCCCTGGTGTCCCTCCTCCTTCCCTTTCTCCCACGGTCCACTCTCCTCTCCGATCAGATTCCTTCCTCTCCAGCCCTTTACCTTTCCCACCCATCACCTCCCCCTGGTGTCCCTCCTCCTTCCCTCTCTCCCACGGTCCACTCTCCTCTCCGATCAGATTCCTTCCTCTCCAGCCCTTTACCTTTCCCACCCATCACCTCCCCCTGGTGTCCCTCCTCCTTCCCTTTCTCCCACGGTCCACTCTCCTCTCCCATCAGATTCCTTCCTCTCCAGCCCTTTACCTTTCCCACCCATCACCTCCCCCTGGTGTCCCTCCTCCTTCCCTTTCTCCCACGGTCCACTCTCCTCTCCGATCAGATTCCTTCCTCTCCAGCCCTTTACCTTTCCCACCCATCACCTCCCCCTGGTGTCTCTCCTCCTTCCCTTTCTCCCACGGTCCACTCTCCTCTCCTATCAGATTCCTTCCTCTCCAGCCCTTTACCTTTCCTACCCATCACCTCCCCCTGGTGTCCTTCCTCCTTCCCTTTCTCCCACAGTCCACTCTCCTCTCCGATCAGATTCCTTCCTCTCCAGCCCTTTACCTTTCCCACCCATCACCTCCCCCTGGTGTCCCTCCTCCTTCCCTTTCTCCCACAGTCCACTCTCCACTCCGATCAGATTCCTTCCTCTCCAGCCCTTTACCTTTCCCACCCATCACCTCCCCCTGGTGTCCCTCCTCCTTCCCTTTCTCCCACAGTCCACTCTCCACTCCGATCAGATTCCTTCCTCTCCAGCCCTTTATCTTTCCCACCCATCACCTCCCCCTGGTGTCCATCCTCCTTCCCTTTCTCCCACGGTCCACTCTCCTCTCCGATCAGATTCCTTCCTCTCCAGCCCGTTACCTTTCCCACCCATCACCTCCCCCTGGTGTCCCTTCTCCTTCCCTTTCTCCCACGGTCCACTCTCCTCTCCCATCAGATTCCTTCCTCTCCAGCCCTTTACCTTTCCCACCCATCACCTCCCCCTGGTGTCCCTCCTCCTTCCCTTTCTCCCACGGTCCACTCTCCTCTCCGATCAGATTCCTTCCTCTCCAGCCCTTTACCTTTCCCACCCATCACCTCCCCCTGGTGTCCCTCCTCCTTCCCTTTCTCCCACGGTCCACTCTCCTCTCCGATCAGATTCCTTCCTCTCCAGCCCGTTACCTTTCCCACCCATCACCTCCCCCTGGTGTCCCTCCTCCTTCCCTTTCTCCCACGGTCCACTCTCCTCTCCGATCAGATTCCTTCCTCTCCAGCCCTTTACCTTTCCCACCCATCACCTCCCCCTGGTGTCCCTCCTTCCCTTTCTCCCACGGTCCACTCTCCTCTCCGATCAGATTCCTTCCTCTCCAGCCCTTTACCTTTCCCACCCATCACCTCCCCCTGGTGTCCATCCTCCTTCCCTTTCTCCCACGGTCCACTCTCCTCTCCGATCAGATTCCTTCCTCTCCAGCCCGTTACCTTTCCCACCCATCACCTCCCCCTGGTGTCCCTTCTCCTTCCCTTTCTCCCACGGTCCACTCTCCTCTCCGATCAGATTCCTTCCTCTCCAGCCCTTTACCTTTCCCACCCCCCATCACCTCCCCCTGGTGTCCCTCCTCCTTCCCTTTCTCCCACGGTCCGCTCTCCTCTCTGATCAGATTCCTTCCTCTCCAGCCCTTTACCTTTCCCACCCATCACCTCCCCCTGGTGTCCCTCCTTCCCTTTCTCCCACGGTCCACTCTCCTCTCCCATCAGATTCCTTCCTCTCCAGCCCTTTACCTTTCCCACACATCACCTCCCCCTGGTGTCCCTCCTCCTTCCCTTTCTCCCACGGTCCACTCTCCTCTCCGATCAGATTCCTTCCTCTCCAGCCCTTTACCTTTCCCACCCATCACCTCCCCCTGGTGTCCCTCCTCCTTCTCTTTCTCCCACGGTCCACTCTCCTCTCCGATCAGATTCCTTCCTCTCCAGCCCTTTACCTTTCCCACCCATCACCTCCCCCTGGTGTCCCTCCTCCTTCCCTTTCTCCCACGGTCCACTCTCCTCTCCGATCAGATTCCTTCCTCTCCAGCCCTTTACCTTTCCCACCCATCACCTCCCCCTGGTGTCCCTCCTCCTTCCCTTTCTCCCACGGTCCACTCTCCTCTCCGATCAGATTCCTTCCTCTCCAGCCCTTTACCTTTCCCACCCATCACCTCCCCCTGGTGTCCCTCCTCCTTCCCTTTCTCCCACGGTCCACTCTCCTCTCCGATCAGATTCCTTCCTCTCCAGCCCTTTACCTTTCCCACCCATCACCTCCCCCTGGTGTCCCTCCTCCTTCCCTTTCTCCCACGGTCCACTCTCCTCTCCGATCAGATTCCTTCCTCTCCAGCCCTTTACCTTTCCCACCCATCACCTCCCCCTGGTGTCCCTCCTCCTTCCCTTTCTCCCACGGTCCACTCTCCTCTCCGATCAGATTCCTTCCTCTCCAGCCCTTTACCTTTCCCACCCATCACCTCCCCCTGGTGTCACTCCTCCTTCCCTCTCCCCACGCCCCCACTCCCACCTTCACATTGTGGCTTCTCCCTCCTCCCCTTCTGGTCCTGATCAAGGGTCTTGGCCTAAAACGTCAGCTGTTTATTCCTCTCCAGTGACGCTGTCTGACCTGCTGAGTTCCTCCAGCTTTGTGTGTGTGTGTGTGTGTGTGTGTGTGTGTGTGTGTGAGTGTGTGAGTGTGTGTGTTTGTGTGTGTGTGTGTCTGTGTGTGTGTCTGTGTCTGTGTGTCTGTGTCTGTGTGTCTGTGTGTCTGTGTGTGTGTCTGTCTGTCTGTGTGTGTGAGTGTGTGTGTGTGTGTGTTTGTGTGTGTGTGTGTCTGTGTGTGTGTGTGTGTGTGTGTGTGTTTGTGTGTGTGTGTGTCTGTGTGTGTGTGTGTGTGTGTGTGTGTGTGTGTGTGTGTGTGTGTGTGTGTGTGTGTGTGTGTGTGTGTGTGTGTGTGTGTGTGTGTGTGTGTGTTGCTCTGGATTTCCAGCATCTGCAGAATCTGTTGTAATTATAATGGAGCATTTAGCCTGTTCTCATTCTCTGTGAAATGCTTCCAAGCTTATTAATAATCTTTTCAAAGTTCAAACTAAAGTTTATTATCAGAGTACATATATGTCACCATACACAGCCCTGAGCTTCATTTCCTTGTGGGCATAATCAATAGATCTACAGAATAATGGCGTGACCGAATCAATGTAAGGCCACGCCAACTTGAGCTCTCAACCAGGCTGCAGAAGACAACAAGCTGTGCAAATGCAAATATAAATAAATAGCACTAAATAACGAGAACATGAGATGAAGAGTTCTTGGAAGTGAGTCCGTAGGTTGTGGGAACAGTTCAGTGTTGGGGTGAGTGAGGTTATCCCCTCTAGTTCAGGAGCCTGATAGTTGAGGGGTAATAACTGTCCCTGAACCTGGTGGTGTGGGTCCTGAGACTCCTGTACCTCTTTCCGGATGGTTGAGGGGTAATTACTGTCCCTGAACCTGGTGGTGTGGGTCCTGAGGCTCCTGTACCTCCTTCCTGATGGTCGAGGGTAATAACTGTCCCTGAACCTGGTAGTGTGGGACCTGAGGCTCCTGTACCTCCTTCCTGATGGTTGAGGGGTAATAACTGTTCCTGAACCTGGTGGTGTGGGTCCTGAGGCTCCTGTATCTCCTTCCTGATGGTTGAGGGTTAATAACTGTCCCTGAACCTGGTGGTGTGGGTCCTGAGGCTCCTGTACCTCCTTCCTGATGGCTGAGGGGTAATAACTGTTCCTGAACCTGGTGGTGTGGGTCCTGAGGCTCCTGTACCTCCTTCCTGATGGTTGAGGGGTAATAACTGTTCCTGAACCTGGTGGTGTGGGTCCTGAGGCTCCTGTACCTCCTTCCTGATGGTTGAGGGGGTAATAACTGACCCTGAACCTGGTGGTGTGGGACCTGAGGCTCCTGTACCTCCGTCCTGATGGTTGAGGGGTAATAACTGCTCCTGAACCTGGTGGTGTGGGTCCTGAGGCTCCTGTACCTCCTTCTTGGTGGCAGCAGTGAGAAGAGAGTATGGCCTGTTTGGTGGGGGTCCCTGATGATGGATGCTGCTTTCCTGCGACGGCGTTGCACGTAGGTGTGCTCAGTGGTAGGGGAGGGCTTTACCCGGTGATTGACTGGGCTATATCCGTGACTTTTTGTTGGCTTTTCCGTTCGGGGCGTCGTTGTTTCCACACCAGGGCTGTGACGCCAATATGCGTTTGTTTGGACAGAAGCTCACAAGGGGCACATAGGGTAAGCTGGGGGTCGGTGGGGGGCTAATCCTAGACTGAGTTGCCTCTTTGGTTCCGAACGACTTACCAATAAACGCTCCCCAGGCTCGATTCCCGCCCTTGTCTGTAAGCGGGTTTTGTACATTCTCCCCGTGACCGCATGGGCTCCCTCCACGCTCTTCGATTTCCTCCCACGTTCCATCGGTGCACGGGTTGCTCGGTTCGGTGGTCACTTGGGCGCAACTGGGCCTGCATGCCTGCCGATCCTCGAAGAATCTGCAGTAAGCCTAATCAATAACTTGAAGGAATATCATGCACATTTAACAGCCTTTAATAAGGTGGGCACTCGGCCAAGTGGTTAAGGCGGTGGACTAGTGATCTGAAGGTCGTGAGTTCGAGCCCCAGCCGAGGCAACATGTTGTGTCCTTGAGCAAGGCACTTAACCACACATTGCTCTGCGATGACACCGGTGCCAAGCTGTATG
The DNA here is from genome assembly GCF_963921235.1 of Mobula hypostoma. Taxonomy (NCBI): domain Eukaryota; kingdom Metazoa; phylum Chordata; class Chondrichthyes; order Myliobatiformes; family Myliobatidae; genus Mobula; species Mobula hypostoma. The sequence continues at coordinate 2,338,673 of NC_086129.1, read as the reverse complement.
GGTCCTAATGCCCTTCCCCTGGACAACATTGGTGTCGTGGAGAGGGGAGACTTGCAGCATGGGCAACTGCCGGTCTTCCATACAACCTTGCCCAGGAAGACTTTCCAGGCACAGACCCATGGTCTCACAAGACTAACGGATGCCTTAAAATGGTATTAGATGATGAGGGGAGCATTGGTCGCGTGGATAGTCAGAGGCTCAATCCTAGGGCTGAAATAGCTAGCACAAGGGGGCACAGTTTTAAGGTTCTCGAGAAGTAATGTTGCAGCTATATAGGACCCTGGTCAGACCCCACTTGGAGTACTGTGCTCAGTTCTGGTCGCCTCACTACAGGAAGGATGTGGAAGCCATAGGAAGGGTGTAGAGGAGATTGACAAGGATGTTGCCTGGATTGGGGAGCATGTCTTATGAGAATAGGTTGAGTGAACTCGGCCTTTTCTCCTTGGATCGACGGAGGATGAGAGGTGACCTGATAGAGGTGTATAAGATGATGGGAGGCATTGATCGTGTGGATAGTCAGAGGCTTTTTCCCAGGGCTGAGATGGCTAGCACGAGAGGGCACAGTTTTAAGGTGCCTGGGAGCAGGTACAGAGGAGATGTCAGGGGTAAGTTTTTTACACAGAGAGTGGTGAGTGTGTGGAATGGGCTGCTGGTGACGGTGGTGGAGGCGGATACAATAGGGTCTTTAAAGAGGCTCCTGGACAGGTACATGGAGCTCGGAAAAGTAGAGGGCTATGGGCAACCCTGGGTAACGTCTAAGGTAAGGGACATGTTCGACACAGCTTTGTGAACCGAAAGGCCTGTAGGTTCTCCCATTCTAATTCTAATTCTAGTATGGAGGATGCGTCACAAGCTGGAGTTTAGAACGGTTGGGGGTGCCTGGGCAGTCGGATTGAAAACCGCAGGGTATTGAATGACAGAGTGGATGTGGAGAGGAGGTGTCTAACAGAGGGCGGGGGCTGCCCAGTCTCAGAGTACAAGGGCATCCCGTTAGAACGGGGATCAGGAGGGTAAGGGCCAGCTGGTGGTGTGGCAGCATCAGCACTGGACTTCGAGGCAGATGGTCGTGAGTTCGAACCCAGCCTGGGCGACAGCAGTATTCGCCATGAAAACCCTGGCCCATGAGGGCCACGGAGAGTCGGACTCAACTTAACGACCCAATAACCAATAACAAGGGGGAATATTTCAGCCAGAGGTTGGTGAATCGGTGGAAGTCATTTTGGAGGCCAAGTCATTGGGTATATCTAAAACTGAGGTTGATTGGTTCTTGGTTAGCCAGGGCGTAAAAGGTTACGGGGGGGAGGAGGGAGGAGAACGGGGTTGAGTGGGGTAATAAGTCGGCCATGATGGAATGGTGGAGCAGACTCGACGGGCTGAATGGCCTCACACTGCTCCTGTGCCTTGTGGATTTAGAGTCTAAACACGATGAAAGAAAAACCCAAAGACATGATACAAATTGGTCTTAAATGAATGTGCACTTTAAAGCCGCCCCTATAGATGTCGAGGGAAGTTACCGCACATCTGTTTATGTCAAATTTACAAATCGTCTGTGTTTTTAGAAAATGAAGAGAGGGAGAGAGAGAGAGGAAAAAAAATGAAGGCAATAAGTAATCAAAGGGGCAGGATCAATTTTTTATAAATGTAATTTTGTGCTTGAAAATGTGTAATGTGAAGAAATCTTCAAATGCATGAATTCAAAGTAAGATTGCCATGGAAACAGAGAGTCTCTATTCTACCTGTACTGGTTTCTTGTGTATTGCTGGTAATATATTATACGTTATCAAGGTATCTGTGATTTGATAATTGTGGCAACAGTTTATGAGGTAAAATAGATTGGAATTCGCCAGCCAGAATAGACAAACGTTCGAATAAATGAGCTCCTTTGCAAGAAGTACAATAACCAGGTGGATTACCAGAATGTTCTCGAGAAAGCAATGGTAATCAAGATCTCCCTGTCACCCAGGACGTGCCCTCTTCTCATTGCTACCACCAGGGAGGAGGTACAGGAGCCTGAAGACACACACTCAACGATTCAGGAACAGCATCTTCCCTCTGCCATCCGATTTCTGAATGGACACAACAGACCCTAAACTATTTTTTCTCTCTTTTTTCACTACTTAATTAGATTTAAAAAAAAATTAGATTATTAGATTATGAGGACACGCAGTCCTCTTTTATTGTCATTTAGAAATGAATGCATTAAGAAATGATACAATATTCCTCCGGTGTGATATCACAAAACAGAGGACAGACCAAGACTGAAAAACTAACAAAAACCACATAATTATAACAGATAATTACAACAGTGCAACAATACCATAACTTGATGAAGAACAGGCCATGGTCACAGTAAAAAAGTTAAAAGTCTCTCGAAAGTCCCATATCTCACGCAGACGGGAGAAGGAAGAAAACTCTCCCTGCCATGCCCGACCACAGTCCGACTCTGAGTCGTCTGAAAACTTCGAGCCTCCGACCAGCCCTCCGACACCGAGTACCGAGCACCATCTCTGCCGAACGCTTCGACCCCAACCTCGGTCACCAGCAGCAGGCAAAGCCGAGGATTCGGGGCCTTCCCTCCGGAGATTCTCGATCGCACAGTAGCAGCGGCAGTGAACCGGGCATTTCAGAAGTTTCTCCAGATGTTCCTCTGTGCTTCTCACGTCTGTCTCTATCAAATCAGAATTGTGCACGGCACCCTACTTACAAATACAATATCATTTCACCGGAGAGCTGCGTGCGCTACGTCGCACTGTCATCTTCTCCTCCCGCCCTATAAAAATACCCTATTATTTATCGTTTTTTATTACGTCTTGCACTGTACAACTGCCACAAAACAACAAACTTCACGGCATACGCCAGGTGATAACGCACTCAAAAAATGCCAGGGGAACTCAGCAGGTCAGGCTGCATTGACGGGAAGGGATAAAGGGGAAACTGCTCGGGTCCTGACTGAGGGTCTCAGCCTGAAGCATGGACTGTTTATTCCTCCCGATAGCTTCTGCCTGACCTGCTGAGTTCCTCCGGCATTGTGTGTGTGCACTCGGCCAAGTGGTTAAGCCGGTGGACTAGTGATCTGAAGGTCGTGAGTTCGAGCCCCAGCCGAGGCGGCGTGTTGTGTCCTTGAGCAAGGCACTTAACCACACATTGCTCTGTGACGACACCGGTGCCAAGCTGTATGGGTCCTAATGCCCTTCCCTTGGACAACATCGGTGTCGTGGAGAGGGGAGACTTGCAGCATGGGCAACTGCTGGTCTTCCACACAACCTTGCCCAGGCCTCAGTCAACATCGAAAATCGATGGACAGCTGAAGTTAAGTTAGTTAAGTGTGTGTGTGCGTGTGTGTCTGTCTATGACTTGGAACCACCAGCATATCTGCAGAATCTCCCCTCTCGCTGTGAAATGGGGACACATCGTTTTCCCTTATTTGGGAGAGAGAGAGCCTGTGGTATGTTGAATACTGGGTAAACCAGTAGTCTTTGGGGTACTGTAAGTCTGTGTCTTTATTGATGCTTTGCTGCACGCTTGAGTGCTGGGTGGGGGGCGCCGATGCTTTTCTGCTGGTGGGGGAGGGGGGTGGTCATTGATTTGCTGCTGCTTACGCGTGGGAGGGGGGAGCTTTGGGGTTCCAACATTTCAGTATCATTGATTCTTTGGGGCGCTCCTCCGTTTCTGTGGCTGGTTGCGAAGAAAAAGAATTTCCGGATGTATTTAACGTCTCTGACATTAAATGCACCTTCGAAACCTTCGAATGTTGAGGCTGTACGCTGGTGAGAATGAACCTGATTCTTGAGACTGATTAACTTAGTAGTTTGTTAAGCCTTAGTTCCGACTTTGTTCTTCCTTGGTAGACCTGCCGTTTGAGGGTTAATATTTCAGCTTCAGGGCTGTCGGTCGTCCTCAGCGACGCCTCACCGGGGGTGGCAGGTGAATAGCGGAGGGCGGATTTGGAGTCGGGACAGGCAGCTAGCAACGGCAGGGAGAGTGATAAGGCCAATTAATCCTTGAGTGTCAAATCGACACCGTAGGTACGGCATAGCCATGTACCCTACGCCGCAGCCTGACGCGCACCTCCTCAAAAATGTAACTACGCGTCGCAGTGTCGCGGACCACAAAGCTGTGATCGGTCCGCTTGGTAGCATCGCATTTCCTCCTACGCTGCAATAGCTTCCCATTGGGCGACTGAAGGGCAGGGAAGGAACTCTGGCTGCAATGCTTCCCGTAAAGCTTTACAGACCTCCGACATCATGGAGGACCCTGTGCTCGACGCCCGTTTGTAGCTGGCTGCTACAGCCTGTTGACTTCCACCCGAAGCTAAAACTCGAATGGTGATTGCCGGTCACTGTGCGTACACCGAAGAGAAATAAATGGTTGGAGACGATGAACCAAATCGTCAGCTCTACCTGCCGACATCGGAAAATGTTTGAAATGTATTTCCTTGTCCGTGTCTCTCAGTGGCCAGACAAGCACGGAAAATTCACCCTCCCTCACAGTTTCAGTCGCCATTGTTTGAAGTTTGTGTTTCTTCATGTTGAGTTTCAACACTGTATCAGACCGCAAAGCACACAAGCGTGTGGTGAAAACTGCCCAGCGGATTATTGGCACCCAATTGCCCACCATTTAGAACATCTACCATAAACGCTGCCTGGGCAGGGCGAAAAGCATTATCAAGGATGTATCTCACCCTAACCATGGACTTTTTACTCTCCTCCCATCCGGTAGGTGCTACAGGAGCCTCCGCTCCCGCACCAGCAGGCACAGGAAGAGCTTCTTCCCTGAGGCTGTGACCCTGCTGAACCTCACATCACAGCGCTAAGCAGTATTGCACCCAGATTGTACTGTCTCAGTACTTTTATATTTGTGTGCTGTAGCACTTGCTTTTTATTCGCAGTTATTTTGTAAATAACACTATTCTTTGCATTTCTGGCCAGATGCTAAATGCATTTCATTGGCTTTGTATCTGTACTCGGCACAATGACAATAAAGTTGAATCTAATCTAATCTAACACGAAGAGACTCAACACAATGGCATAGAAACCCCACCGCCAACTAGCATTTTGGCAGTGAATTGCAGAGCGACCCAGACACACCAATGCACAAGTATAAATGCTCACAACGGCGTAGCCCACTTGCGTAGGCTAGTACGCACAAGTATTAATCAGCCTGTAGCCACATCAGGATGTGATGAGCAAGTGCCTGTTACGGACAGCCTCAGAGAACAGCAGTGCAACAGGGAAAAAGAGGGAAAGATGTCATTTGTCAGAACAGGGAGAGGTAAACATCTAGCGGAATAAAGACAATAGCATAGGACGCTGTTACAGCCTGGGGCGTTGGAGCTCAGAGTTCCGTTCCGGCGCCGTCGGTAAGAAAGTCTGTACGTTCTTCCCATGTGCGTGAGCCATACTGGTTAGTAGGCTGATTGTTCACCGCAAGTTCTCCCATGAGTACCGGTGAGCCTGTTCCGCGCTGCTTCTCTAACTAAATAGACTTTGGAGACACAGGGGGCGGCGGTGTGCAGACTGGAATCTCGAGAAACAAACAGATACTAGAGGAGCTCAGCATCTCTCGAGGGAAATGGGCAACTGACGCTGCAGGTCAGGACCCTCCACGTGAATCCGGATGAAGGGTCTCGATCAAATACTACTTACTGTCCATTTCCACCCGCAGGTGCTGCCTTTCGGTTCTGATTCAGATTCAGATTCAAATCAGGTGCAGATTCAGATTCAGATTCAGATCAGGTTCAGATTCAAATCAGGTGCAGATTCAGATTCAGACTCAGATTCAGACCCAGTTCATATCAAGATTCAGATTCAGATTCACATACAAATTCAGATCTGATTCAGATTCCGGTTCAGATTCAGATTCGGATTTAGATTCAGATTAGACTGAGAACAGATTCAGATTCAGATTCAAGTTAGATAGAGAACAGATTCAGATTCAGATTAAGTTGAGAACAGATTCAGATTCAGATTAAGTTGAGAACAGATTCAGATTCAAATTCAGATTAGATAGAGAACAGATTCAGATTCAGATTAAGGAGAACAGATCTGAATCTGTTCTCCTTAATCTGAATCTGAATTCAGATTAAGTTGAGAACAGATTCAGATTCAGATTAAGTTGAGAACAGATTCAGATTCAGATTCAGGTTAGATAGAGAACAGATTCAGATTCAGATTAAGTTGAGAACAGATTCAGATTAAATTGAGAACAGATTCAGATTCAGATTCAGGTTAGATAGAGAACAGATTCAGATTAGACTGAGAACAGATTCAGATTCAGGTTCCGATTCAGATTGAGGTTCAAATACCGATTCAAATTTATTATTCATCTGTACATCGAAACCTGCAGTGGAATGTATAATTACAGAAGACCTGTCCTGGGCCCAGTATCGAAGTCCAACTGTGAAGAAAGCACAGCAATGCCTCTACTTCCTTAAGAGTTTGTGTAGATTCGGCAAGACATCTAAAATTTGACAAAGTGCTGTAGATGTGCAGTGGAGAGTATATTGAGTGACTGCATCACAGCCTGGTATGGAAACACCAACACCCTTGAATGGAAAATCCCACAAAGAGCCCACCCAATTGAGCACATCTACAAGGAGTGTTGTTGCAGGAAAGCAGCGTCCATCATCAAGACCACCACCACCATCCAGAACAAGCCCTCTTCTTGCTGCAGTCATCAGGAAGGAGGTACAGGAGCCTCAGGACCCACACCACCAGGTTCAGGAACAGTTATTACCCCTCAACCATCAGGAAGGAGGTACAGGAGCCTCAGGACCCACACCACCAGGTTCAGGAACAGTTATTACCCCTCAACCATCAGGAAGGAGGTACAGGAGCCTCAGGACCCACACCACCAGGTTCAGGAACAGTTATTACCCCTCAACCATCAGGAAGGAGGTACGGGAGCCTCAGGACCCACACCACCAGGTTCAGGAACAGTTATTACCCCTCAATCATCAGGAAGGAGGTACGGGAGCCTCAGGACCCACACCACCAGGTTCAGGGACAGTTATTACCACCTCAACCCATCAGGAAGGAGGTACAGGAGCCTCAGGACCCACACCACCAGGTTCAGGAACAGTTATTACCCCTCAATCATCAGGAAGGAGGTACGGGAGCCTCAGGACCCACACCACCAGGTTCAGGAACAGTTATTACCCCTCAACCATCAGGAAGGAGGTACGGGAGCCTCAGGACCCACACCACCAGGTTCAGGAACAGTTATTACCCCTCAACCATCAGGAAGGAGGTACAGGAGCCTCAGGACCCACACCACCAGGTTCAGGAACAGTTATTACCCCTCAACCATCAGGAAGGAGGTACAGGAGCCTCAGGACCCACACCACCAGGTTCAGGAACAGTTATTACCCCTCAACCATCAAGAAGGCCACATCACCAGGTTCAGGAACAGTTATCACCCCTCAATCATCAGGAAGGAGGTACGAGAGCCTCAGGACCCACATCACCAGGTTCAGGAACAGTTATCACCCCTCAATCATCAGGAAGGAGGTACGGGAGCCTCAGGACCCACACCACCAGGTTCAGGGACAGTTATTACCACCTCAACCCATCAGGAAGGAGGTACAGGAGCCTCAGGACCCACACCACCAGGTTCAGGAACAGTTATTGCCCCCTCAACCATCAAGAAGGCCACATCACCAGGTTCAGGAACAGTTATCACCCCTCAATCATCAGGAAGGAGGTACAGGAGCCTCAGGACCCACACCACCAGGTTCAGGAACAGTTATTACCCCTCAACCCTCAGGAAGGAGGTAAAGGAGCCTCAGGACCCACACCACCAGGTTCAGGAACAGTTATTACCCCTCAACCATCAGGAAGGAGGTACAGGAGCCTCAGGACCCACACCACCAGGTTCAGGAACAGTTATTACCCCTCAACCACCAGGAAGGAGGTACGGGAGCCTGAGGACCCACACCACCAGGTTCAGGAACAGTTATCACCCCTCAACCATCAGGAAGGAGGTACGGGAGCCTCAGGACCCACACCACCAGGGTCAGCCATCAGGCTCCTGAACCAGAGGGGATAACTTCACTCACCCCATCACTGAACTGTTCCCACAACCAATGGACTCTTCCTCTCATGTTCTCTTAGTTTATTTATTTTTTTATTATTATTCTTTTTTTTTGCATGTGCACATTTAGTTGTTTTCTGCACGGTGGTTGAGCATCTGAGTTGGTGTTCAACTTTCTTTGATTCTATTATGGTTATTATTCTCTAGATTTGTTGGGTATGCCCGCAAGAAAGTGAATCTCGGGGTTGTATATGGTGATGTACATGGACTTTGATGATGAGTTTACTTGGAGCCTTTGTACCTACTGAACTTTGATCTGTCGAGTTTCCCTGTCCTGTCCTTTGACCTGTCTCGTGCGTTGCTCCGGTAACAGACGTCACCGGGCCTTCGGGTCACGAGCGCTTCCCGGCGCTCCTCGGAGTCCAAAAGTGCGAAGCGCGTTCACTTACGTGCAGAGCCTTGAGATCCGTCCTCCGGCTGGCAGCCGCAGAACCAAGAAGCACAGCTGAGTCCGCGCGGAAAGCGAAAAATGAAACCCACGCTGCAAAGGTGGTCAGATACCCGACGCGCTCGCAAAAAAAAAATAGAAGAAATCGCGCAAACGATGAGAAGTAAAGAGATTGTGAACTGACGGGTTCCACAATCACGGAGCCAGCTCTTCACCGAGGCGCTATCCGGAGGCTAGAGTCCACAGCTACGAAGGTCGTCCGGTGCTGCGGCCGGTCCAGGGCCCCACTGGCCGCCGTCCACGGCCTCGGGCTCCAGTTTAGGTCACTGGTACTGGTTCAGACCGCGCAATAGAACCTGTTTCGCTCCCTCCGGGCTCAGCCGCTCTTCGGGAATTCCCTCACCCCTTCGAGGGGACTTTTTTTTACCGGAACGGCCAGAAAGCGCAGGCCGCCTTTCCTGGGTCACCGCTGGCCGTGCGGCGAGTGGGCTCGCCAGGCAGGGGGTTCCAGGGCTGAAGGGCGGAGAGGGGGACGGATGCGTAAGGGGTTCGCTTGTGGCTGGATGGCAGGGTGGAGACCGGGGAAAAAGGCACCCGAGGGAAGGGAGAGTTAACCGAGGAACCCTCAGCGGCCGTGTGCCTGGGAGATACCCGTCATTACGGGCCCCCATCAACCAGGACGTGGCCTCTCCTCGTTGGTCACTGCTGATCAAATTCGCAGACGACACTGATCGGCCTTATTTCTAGCGGTGACGAGACAGCCTACAGAGGAGAGGTTGACACCCTGACTCCAGTGGTGGCAAGATAACAACTTCTCCCACAGTGTCCAGATGGTCCTTCAACATCTGCCGGACGATGCTGAGGATGTTCTACGAGTCTGTGGTGGCCAGTGCTATCATGTTTGCTGTTGTGTGCTGGGGCATCAGGCTGAGGGTAGCAGACAGCAACAGAATCAACAAACTCATTCGTAAGGCCAGTGATGTTGTAGGGATGGAACTGGACTCTCTGACGGTGGTGTCTGAAAAGAGGATGCTGTCCAAGTTGCATGCCATCTTGGACAATGTCTCCCATCCACTACATAATGTACTGGGTGGGCACAGGAGTACATTCAGCCGGAGACTCATTCCACCGAGATGCAGCACAGAGCGTCATAGGAAGTCATTCCTGCCTGTGGCCATCAAACTTTACAACTCCTCCCTTGGAGGGTCAGACACCCTGAGTCAATAGGCTGGTCCTGGACTTATTTCCTGGCATCATTTACATATTACTATTTAACTATTTATGGTTTTATTACTATTTATTATTTATGGTGCAACTGTAACGAAAACCAATTTCCCCCGGGATCAATAAAGTATGACTATGACTATGACTAAAACAACGGAGCTGATCGCGGGTTACTGGAGGAACGGAGACAGGCTCGGCCCGATCGACATCATTGGGACTGCAGTTGAGAGGGAGAGTAGTTTCAAGTTCCTGGGTATACACATCACCGAGGATCTCACCTGGACTGTACACACCGGCTGTGTGGTGAAAAAAGCACAACAGTGCCTCTTCCACCTCAGGCGACTAAGAAGTTCGGCGAGGGCCCCGGAATCCTCGAGACCTTCTACAGGATCACCTTTGGGAGCATCCTGACTGTCTGTATCACCGCCTAGTAGGGGAACAGCACCGACCCTGATCACTGGGCACTGCAGAGAGTGGTACGGACAGCCCAGCGCCTCTGTGGGTGTGAACTTCCCTCCACTGAGGACATTTAAAGCAGCAGGTGGGTAAAGGAGGCCTGGAAGATCATCAGGGACACCAGACACCCCCACACCGCCCGACCATAAACTGTTCCAGCTGCTCCCGTCTGGCAAATGGTACCACAGTGTTAAAACCAGGACCAGCAGGCTCCAGGACAGCTTCTTTCTACAACCCATTAGACTTTTAAATTCACATGTCTGTACATTGCGACGGGGTCATAACGCAAACATTTTTACTCCCTCACATTGTGGGGCGGACGTAAGATTTAAATAAATTCAAATTCAAATACCATCAAGTAGGAGGTACAGGAGCCTGAAGACACACACTCGACGATTCAGGAACAGTTTCTTCCCCTCCGCCATCCGATTTCTGAATGGACATTGAACCCATGAACACTACCTCACTGTCTCACCATCACCCAGGACATGCCCTCTTCTCATTGTGACCATCAGGGAGGAGGTACAGGAGATACATCCATCATTACTGACCCCCATCACCCAGGACATGTCCTCTTCTCATTGTGACCATCAGGGAGGGGGTAATGGAGATACATCTGTCATTACTGACCCCCATCACCCAGGACATGCCCTCTTCTCATTGTGACCATCAGGGAGGAGGTACAGGAGATACATCCATCATTACTGACCCCCATGACCCAGGACATGTCCTCTTCTCATTGTGACCATCAGGGAGGGGGTAATGGAGATACATCCATCATTACTGACCCCCATCACCCAGGACATGTCCTCTTCTCATTGTGACCATCAGGGAGGGGGTAATGGAGATACATCTGTCATTACTGACCCCCATCACCCAGGACATGCCCTCTTCTCATTGTGACCATCAGGGAGGAGGTACAGGAGATACATCCATCATTACTGACCCCCATCACCCAGGACATGCCCTCTTCTCACTGTGACCATCAGGGAGGGGGTGCAGGAGATACATCCATCATTACTGACCCCCATCACCCAGGACATGTCCTCTTCTCACTGTGACCATCAGGGAGGGGGTACAGGAGATACATCCATCATTACTGACCCCCATCACCCAGGACATGTCCTCTTCTCATTGTGACCATCAGGGAGGGGGTACAGGAGATACATCCATCATTACTGACCCCCATCACCCAGGACATGCCCTCTTCCCATTGTGACCATCAGGGAGGGGGTACAGGAGATACATCCATCATTACTGACGCCCATCACCCAGGACATGCCCTCTTCTCATTGTGACCATCAGGGAGGAGGTACAGGAGATACATCCATCATTACTGACCCCCATCACCCAGGACATGTCCTCTTCTCACTATGACCATCAGGGAGGAGGTACAGGAGATACATCCATCATTACTGACCCCCATCACCCAGGACATGTCCTCTTCTCAGTGTGACCATCAGGGAGGGGGTACAGGAGATACATCCATCATTACTGACCCCCATCACCCAGGACATGCCCTCTTCTCATTGTGACCATCAGGGAGGAGGTACAGGAGATACATCCATCATTACTGACCCCCATCACCCAGGACATGCCCTCTTCTCATTGTGACCATCAGGGAGGAGGTAATGGAGATACATCCATCATTACTGACCCCCATCACCCAGGACATGCCCTCTTCTCATTGTGACCATCAGGGAGGGATACAGGAGATACATCCATCATTACTGACCCCCATCACCCAGGACGTGCCCTCTTCTCATTGTTACCGTCAGGGAGGAGGTACAGGAGATACATCCATCATTACTGACCCCCATCACCCAGGACATGCCCTCTTCCCATTATGACCATCAGGGAGGGGATACAGGAGATACATCCATCATTACTGACCCACATCACCCAGGACATGTCCTCTTCTCATTGTGACCATCAGGGAGGAGGTACAGGAGATACATCCATCATTACTGACCCCCCATCACCCAGGACGTGTCCTCTTCTCATTGTGACCATCAGAGGTACACGAGCCTGAAGACACACACTCAACGATTCAGGAACAGCTTCTTCCCCTCCGCCATCAGATTTCTAAATGGACATTGAACCCATGAACACTATCTCACTGTTTCTTTGTTCTCTTTTTACACTACTGAGTAAATTCACTTTTTTTTAGATATTCTTCTTATTGTAATTTATATATTTTTATAAAATATTATGTATTGCAGTGGGATGGAGATACATCTCTGCCAAAGGAGGTGTAAGGTGCTCCTTCCCTCCGCTGGCCTGCAGGTGACCCTTGGGCAAGGTGTAGCACCTGCTTAGCCCTCGATCAGGGTGACGTGGAGCCGCGGGAGCAGACGGTCGTACGAGCAGCCGGTGCATCTCGCAAGTCCTGGTTCTGTGGCCACTGATGTCAGGCAGACAACCTCTGAAGGGTGCTGATAATGGGCTGGGGGTCACCCCCCGTCTTTTGGCGTAGTGGTATTTACCGCTGGGTCAGCAATCCAGAGACCCTGTTGCACGCTGGGGGAGTGAGTTCGAATCCCACGGTGGCAGGTGGCGAATCTGAATTCAATATACAAAAAATAATGTGATGACCACGCCACCATGTGGATTGTCGTTAAAAACCCATCTGGTTTACTATTGGCCTTTAAGGGAGGAGAAGATGGTGATGCGATGCAGCGCACGCGGCCTCTCTGGTGATGAATATCTGTTATCTGTCAAGTAGGGCGCCGTGCACAATCCTGATTTGATGGAGACGGACGTGAGAGCACGGAGGAACATCTGGAGAAACTTCTGAAATGCCTGTTTCGCTGCCGCTGCTACTGTGCGATCCAGAATCTCCGGAGGGGAAGGTCCCGAGTCCTCGGCTTTGCCTGTTGCTCGGCGGCCGGGGTGGGGTCGAAGTGCTCGGCAGAGACGGTGCTCGGGGCTCGGAGTTGGAGGGCTGGTCGGAGGCTCGAAGTTTTCGGACAGACTCAAGAGTCGGCTGTGGTCGGGTGCTTCCGGGATGCTGCATCAGCAAGTTTGCGGTGCTGGAAGTTCATGGCAAGGAGAGTTTTTCTTCCTTCTCCGTCTGCGTGAGATGATGGGACTTTTGAGAGACTTTGAGACTTTTATTTACCGTGCCCATGGTCTGTTCTTTATCAAGTTACGGTATTGCTTTTTGCATTGTTGTAACTATATGTTATAATTATGTCAGTTTTAGTCTTGGTCTGTCTTGTGTTTCTGTGATATCACACTGGAGGAACATTGTATTATTTTTTAATGCATGCATTACTGAATGAAAATAAACGAGGACTGAGTGTCCTCATAATCTAATCTAATCCACCCCTGCTGCCCTGACCTGGTCTGGCCGATATGTGACTTCAGACCCACAGCAATGTGGTTGACGCTTACCTCTGAAACGGCTGAGCAAGTTATTCTCATCACCACCTTATCAAAGGCAACTAGGTATGGTCAATAAATGCCAGCTTAGCTGGCAATGCCTGCATCCCGTAAAACAAATTTAAAAAAAAAATAATTTTATGTAACTCTCGCTTCGGCTAGCGGCTTGATACTGGGGGATGATAGCCCCCCGGCCCGGCCAAACTTAAGAAATCTCGTTTGAGCGGATACTGCGTAATGTGCCCCCTGTTACAAATCAGTACCCTGAAATAACAAACAGTACACAATATGCGATTAAACGATTGAGCTTTATAATTCTTACTTTGACTACATGGTTAGTAAAGAAACGAAATAAAAGAAAAAAAATAGGACCCAATCTTATTAACAGTCTGTTGCACAAAAGTGGAGCTCACAGATAAGCTGATTGTTCACCATCGACCTCCTCCGATCGTCACTGCCCTTCGGACCCCCGCTCCTAGTCCACCCCGTCCGGCGGTCTACCAACTCTCTCCATTCGCGTCTTCTCTCCTCATCTCTCCCCGGCCAAAAGCCCGCGAAAAATCTCTTTCCAGGTTCACAAGACAGAGCAACAAAACCCTGATTGGCTAACATGCGTAACCACAGTCCTGTTATCTACAGCCATAACCCAAACATTGCAGCTACAGAGAAACCATTACCTCAGCAGGGACCATTACAGAGAGGCCATTACAGCGCGTTACATTTATATATACTTATTATTGTAATTTAAGATATTGTGCATTGCGATGCACTGCTGCCGCAAAACAACAAATTTTGCATCATTTGCCAGATATTAACCCCAATTCTGACTATGATCGAGAAAGAGAGCTTTTGGCGATATTATACAGGTTGGTTATTGGGGTTATTTATTTATTTATTATATTTCCCCCTTTTTTCTCTCTCTGTCCCTCTCACAATAACTCCTTGCCTACTCTCCATCTTCCTCTGGTGCTCTCCTCCCCCTTTCTTTCTCCCTGGGCCTCACGTCCCATGATCTTCCCCCTTCTCCAGCCTCATATCCCTTTTGCCAATCAACTGTCCAGTTCTTGGCTCCATCCCTCCCCCTCCCACTTTCAAATCTCTTACTATCTCTTTTTTTAGTTAGTCCCGACGAAGGGTCCCGGCCCGAAACGTCGACTGTACCTCTTCCTAGAGATGCTGCCTGGCCTGCTGCGGCCACCAGCAACTTTGATGTGGTCTGCACAGAATCTCTAGTGTTTATTCCTCCCCATAGATGCTGCCTGGCCTGCTGCGGCCACCAGCAACTTTGATGTGGTCTGCACAGAATCTCTTGTGTTTATTCCTCCCCATAGATGCTGCCTGGCCTGCTGCGGCCACCAGCAACTTTGATGTGGTCTGCACAGAATCTCTTGTGTTTATTCCTCCCCATAGATGCTGCCTGACCTGCTGCGTTCCACCAGCATTTTGTGTGTGTGTGTGTGTTGCTTGGATTTCCAGCATCTGCAGATTTCCTCGTGTTTGGTTATGGGGGTTGCTGCTTTGTTGCTGGAGAGGGGTGGTCGGTGGTTAGTTTTGTAGGGAGAGGGGCAGCTGACCGTGAATCTGTGGGGTCCTCCAAAGTTCAAACCCTATGGGGAAGGTGCTGGGGCAGGAGAAACCCCTCTCGAAACGCGGCCGACTGGACTACTGCCTCTGCTGAGAAAAAAAACAAACTGCAAATTAACAGTACTTCCTGTTAATCAATTCTGCTTAATTTTGATCGAATGGCAGAAAGAAAAATGGATCGATAATTGCCCCCGTCAACCTGTTAGCATTTGTGAAGATTGACGGCACACATCACGCCCGCCCACAATCCTCGGATAACGGTTACTGACATGTTGCAGAACTCCCCCTCATCCTAAATTCGTGCTCTGCACACGGTGTCCCCGTGGTGATCGCTACCTGCTTCTGAATCCTCTTATCCCTGCCCAAGAATTTTGTTTCTTTCATATGAGCGGATTACCAAATGGGGCATCGGAGCAGAATTAGGCCACTCGGCCCATCGAGTCTGCTCTCCCATCCCATCATGGTTGATTTATTAACCCTCTCAACCCCTCTCTCCTGACTTCTCCCCGTAACCTTTGACGCCCTGACTAATCAACAGCCTATCAACATCCGTTTTAAATATACCCAATAGCTTGGCCTCCACAGCCGGCTGTGGCAACGAATTCCACTGATATCTCTCTCTCCCTCTCTCATATTCTTTCGTATGAAGGAGTAATATGAAAATAGAACATAAAACATAGAATAGTACAGCACAGTACAGGCCCTTCAGCCCACAATGTTGTGCCGACCCTCAAACGCTGCCTCCCATATAAGCCCCCACCTTAAATTCCTCCATATACCTGTCTAGTAGTCTGCCTCCACCACTGACTCAGGCAGTGCATTCCACGCACCAACCACTCTCTGGGCAAAAAACCTTCCTCTAATATCCCCCTTGAACTTCCCACCCCTTACCTTAAAGCCATGTCCTCTTGTATTGAGCAGTGGTGCCCTGGGGAAGAGGCGCTGGCTGTCCACTCTATCTATTCCTCTTATTATCTTGTACACCTCTATCATGTCTCCTCTCATCCTCCTTCTCTCCAAAGAGTAAAGCCCTAACTCCCTTAATCTCTGATCATAATGCATACTTTCTAAACCAGGCAGCATCCTGGTAAATCTTCTCTGTACCCTTTCCAATGCTTCCACATCCTTCCTATAGTGAGCTGTCCAGAACTGGACACAGTACTCCAAGTGTGGCCTAACCAGAGTTTTATAGAGCTGCATCATTACATCGCGACTCTTAAACTCTATCCCTCGACTTATGAAAGCTAACACCCCATAAGCTTTCTTAACTACCCTATCCACCTGTGAGGCAACTTTCAGGGATCTGTGGACATGTGCCCCCAGATCCCTCTGCTCCTCCATACTACCAAGTATCCTGCCATTTACTTTGTACTCTGTCTTGGAGTTTGTCCTTCCAAAGTGTACCACCTCACACTTCTCCGGGTTGAACTCCATCTGCCACATCTCAGCCCACTTCTGCATCCTATCAATGTCTCTCTACAAAATAAAGAGATACAATAGAATTTATGGAAAAAAACTTATACATCGCAAAAACTGACAGCCACTGTGCAAAGGAAGACAACCTGAGCAAATACAATAATAAGTAAATAAATAAATAATGTAGAGAACCTGAGTTATTGAGTCCCTGAAAGTGAGTCGACAGGTCGTGGAATCAGTTCAGAGTTGAGGTGAGTGGAGTTATCCACGCTGGTTCAGGATTCTGATGGTTGAGGGGTAATAACTGTTCCTGACCCTGGTGGTGTGAGTTCTGAGGCTCCTGTACCTCCTTCCTGATGGTTGAGGGGTAATAACTGTCCCTGAACCTGGTGGTGCGAGTTCTGAGGCTCCTGTACCTCCTTCCTGATGGTTGAGGGGTAATAACTGTTCCTGAACCTGGTGGTGCGAGTTCTGAGGCTCCTGTACCTCCTTCCTGATGGTTGAGGGGTAATAACTGTTCCTGAACCTGGTGGTGTGGGTCCTGAGTCTCCTGTACCTCCTTCCTGATGGTTGAGGGGTAATAACTGTTCCTGAACCTGGTGATGTGGGTCCTGAGGCTCCTGTACCTCCTTCCTGATGGTTGAGGGGTAATAACTGTTCCTGAACCTGGTGGTGTGGGTCCTGAGGCTCCTGTACGTCCTTCCTGATGGTTGAGGGGTAATAGGTTTTCCTGAACCGGGTGGTGTGGGTCCTGAGGCTCCTGTACCTCCTTCCTGATGGGTGAGGGGTGATAACTGTTCCTGAACCTGGTGGTGTGGGTCCTGAGGGAGAAGGAAGAAAACTCTCCCTGCCATGCCCGACCACAGTCCGACTCTGAGCCGTCTGAAAACTTTGAGCCTCCGATCAGCCCTCAGACACAGAGCACCGGGCACCATCTCTGCCGAACGCTTCGACCCCAGCCTCGGTCGCCAGCAGCAGGCAAGGCCGGGGATTTTGGAGCCTACCCTCTGGAAGATTCTCAATCGCCCAGTAACAGCAGCAGCGAACGGGCATTTCAGAAATTTCTCCAGATGTTCCTCTGTGCTTTCACGTCCGTCTCCATCAAATCAGAATTGTCCACGGCCCCTATTTAACGGATACAGTATCATTTCAGCGGAGAGCTGCGGCGCGCTGTCATCTTTGCCTCCCGCCCACCTTAATGCTGAGTAATTTAAAGTTACTGACTTTCTCGGCCCCTGATCTCCCCGATCAACGTTCCTGAGCCTGGTGGTGTGGGACCTAATGCTTCCTGTGCCTCCTTCTTGATGGCAGCAGTGAGACGGGACCATGGTCTGGTTGATAGGGTGTGGGTGGGCCGTTGATGACGGACGCCGCTTTCCCACGTTGGTACTTCCTGCGCACCTGAGGGTCACACTCAGACACGTCCCGTTCATTTACGCTGCGTTAAGTCCAGACTGAGTCAAGTCAAAGTCAAGTTTATTGTCATCAGAATCAGGTTTGCTATCGCCGGCATGTGTCGTGAAACTTGTTAACTTAGCAGCAGCAGTTCAATGCAATACATGATTATGTAGAAGGAGAAGAAAAATTAAAATCGATAATATCAATAAACTAGTAAGTAAATCAGTTTACAGTATACGTATATTGAATAGATTAAAGTTGTGCAAAAAACAGAAATAAAGTAATACGTAATAAACGCATCCGTTAGTCTTGCAAGAGGATCTGCCCCTGGAAAGTCTTCACTCTCCAGGCCGCAGGCCTGGGCAAGGTTGTATGGAAGACCGGCAGTTGCCCATGCTGCAAGTCTCTCCTCTCCACGCCACTGATGTTGTCCAAGGGAAGGGCATTAGGACCCATACAGCTTGGCACCAGTGTCGTCACAGAGCAATGTGTGATTAAGTGCCTTGCTCAAGGACACAACACACTGCCTCGGCTGGGGCTCAAACTCACGACCTTCAGGGCACTAGTCGAAGGTCTTAACCACTTGGCCACGTGCCCACATGCAATAAAACAGAAATAATTGTATCGTGAAAAAGTGAGGTCGTGTTCACAGTTTCAATGTCCATTTAGGAATTGGATGGCAGAGGGGAAGAAGTTGTTCCTGAATTGCTGAGTGTGTGTCTTCAGGCTCCTGTACTCCTCCCTGATGGTAACAGTGAGAAAAGGACATGTCCTGGGTGCTAGAGGTCCTTAATAATGGACGCTGCCTTTCTGAGACACCGCTCCCTGAAGATGTCCTGGGTACTTTGTAGGCTGGTGCCCAAGATGGAGCTGACTACATTTACAACCCTCTGCAGCTTCTTTCGGTCCTGTGCAGTAGCCCCTCTAAACCAGACAGTGATGCAGCCTGTCAGAATGCTCTCCACGGTACAACTATAGAAGTTTTTGAGTGTATTTGTTGACATATCAAATCACTTCAAACTCCTGATGAAGTATAGCCGCTGTCTTGCCTTATTTATAACTGCATCAATATGTTGGGACCAGGTTAGATCCTCAGAGATCTTGACACCCAGGAACTTGAAGCTGCTCACTCTCTCCACTTCTGATCCCTCTATGAGGATTGGTATGTGTTCCTTCGTCTTACCCTTCCTAAAGTCCACAATCAGCTCTTTTGTCTTACTGACGTTGAGTGCCAGGTTGTTGTTGCGACACCACTCCACTAGTTGGCATATCTCACTCCTGTATGCCCTCCCGTCTCCATCTGAGTCGCGACCCAGCAGTATGTGGGTCGCCTTTGGCCTGCCATCAACTCTGGGTGGGCAACAAACACCAGTCTGGCTTGCAGTGCTCGTAGCACACAAACAAAATCAGTGCAGATAATGGACTGCCTTCATACAATGCTTTTGACAATCGCATACTCCAAATCTTCATTTTCATTGTAACATCCAAGATTATTGTTGACACCTTCAAATTCATTGTAGTTCCTAACTTGTTGAAGTAGTGAAATCGTTTCACTTTCACTCCCGTCCGGCCGTTTCTGGCATCTCCAAGCCTGAATGCTTGAAACCACAGTGAGCAAAACAGTTCGGAATTATCGCACTAAATATCAGTGACAGAATTCACTGATTTTTTTGAACAGAAGTACTCGATCTGGCACTATTTAAGAACTGTTCACTCTAAGCACATGGTACAATGGCCACACAAATGGACGTGACTGATGTCCCAATTAAGAAACACAGCGTCCCAACTAAACAAAGGGATTCCCGGCCATTTTTCTCCATTAGCTTCTGTTCTTTCAGAGTTGCCCCAAATGATTGTTTGTTGCTCCTTTTCCGTGCCTTGCGGTGCATCGGATGGCAAAACTTTGACAAAACTTTGCCGTCTCTTCAGCGTTTGGTCTGTTCTTTTTTTAGATGTATGTGAGGCCGAGTTGCTAGCTCGGCGCTCGACCCAGTTCGACGCTCAGCCGAGCATGGGCGGGAAGCGTGCGAGGAGCCGGCCGGATTTGGACCAGGGACAGCTCGGCTCGAAGTCCGGCACAGGTGCCACTGCACTGATTCACCAATGAACCGAAACCAACTGCGCCGCGTCAGAGGACGCGCTATCCTTCATATCATCGCAATCAACAGGACATTGACTGAAGTTAAATATTTAAATCTCCCAGAAGAATGGAGTTGGAAAATTATGCTAATTTTCTTTTATCAAATCAGATTGCTGTGTATATAATCTCACTGGGGACATCCAGTGAAAATTGGTTTAATTGCTGAAATGTTTAATTGATGAAAATGTTACACTTCCATTGAAAAATGGAGGAGTTATAGACGAAATTAAACATTCCCAAAAGGAAGGTTCAGCCGCTTACAAGTACGGCCGGGTGCAAAATAATCAGCATGCTCGTTATGGGATCTGTGATAAATATATCGGGGGCTTAATTCATACACTGTAGTCCTCCAGGTTCAGCTCGGGGTTAACACCCCTGACTGGTGAAACAAAATTGTTGCAGACGGAAGATGAGAGGTGACCTGATAGAGGTGTATAAGATGACGAGGGGCATTGATTGTGTGGATAGTCAGAGGCTTTTCCCCAGGGCTGAAATGGCTGTCACAAGAGGACACAGGTTTAACGTGCTGGTCAGTAGGTACAGAGGGGATGTCAGGGGTAAGTTTTTTCACTCAGAGAATGGTGAGTGCGTGGAACGGGCTGCCGGCAATGGTGGTGGAGGCGGATACGATAGGGTCTTTTCAGAGACTTTTGGATAGGTACATGGAGCTTAGAAAAATAGAGGGTCAGGGAAAGTCCAGTAATTTCTAAGGTAGGGACAACTTTGTGGGCGTGTCAGTTTTCTAGGTTTCTATGTTAACCGGACCATCCTAATCGGATGGTACACATTCCTCCTCATCTCTCGCCTTCAGCTGTGACCCAAACAAGCTGAAAACAAGCAGCTCACACAGAGCCGCACAAAATGAAATACACACAGCATAACAGTAAAAATATGAACCAGGACATTACATGTAAAACATCAGGAACAGAAGCAATGGAGCTTCAAGGTTCAAGAAACAAGCCTGTTTAATGTCATTTCCAGGACACAAGAGCAAAGGAGAAAGGATGGTGAGACCTGGGTGGTGTGAGGGAGTTCAGTCGTCTCACGGCCTGGGGGAAGAAGCTGTTTCCCATCCTAACAATCCTTGTCCAAATGCTACGGTACCTTCTGCCTGATGGTAGGGGGTCAAAGAGGTTGTGGGACAGGTGGGAAGGATCATTGACAATGCAAAGGGCCCTGCATACGGTCAGCTTTGGATGATTATCTCTGATGGGTGGAAGAGAGACCCTAATGATCCAGTATATCATCAAATGACAAAACGTTACTCCAGACCAAGGTGCACAACACAGTACATATAACTCATTGTGTGGATAGCCAGAGGCTCTTTTACCCAAGGCGGAACTAGTTCAGGCTTGGATTTTCAAAAGGCTTTTGACAAGGTCCCACACAGGAGATTAGCATGCAAACTTAAAGCACACGGAATTGGGGGTAAGGTATTGATGTGGATAGAGAATTGGTTAGCAGACAGGAAGCAAAGAGTGGGAATAAACGGGACCTTTTCAGAATGGCAGGCAGTGACTAGTAGGGTACCGCAAGGCTCAGTGCTTGGACCCCAGTTGTTTACAATATATATTAATGACTTGGATGAGGGAATTAAATGCAGCATCTCCAAGTTTGCGGATGACACGAATCTGGGCGGCAGTGTTAGCTGTGAGGAGGATGCTAAGAGGATGCAGGGTGACTTGGATAGGTTGGGTGAGTGGGCAGATGCAATTTAATGTGGATAAATATGAAGTTATCCACTTTGGTGGCAAAAATAGGAAAACAGATTATTATCTGAATGGTGGCCGATTAGGAAAAGGGGAGGTGCAACGAGACCTGGGTGTCATTATACACCAGTCATTGAAAGTGGGCATGCAGGTACAGCAGGCGGTGAAAAAGGCGAATGGTATGCTGGCATTTATAGCGAGAGGATTCGAGTACAGGAGCAGGGAGGTACTACTGCAGTTGTACAAGGCCTTGGTGAGACAACACTTGGGAGTATTGTGTGCATTTTTTGTCCCTTATTCTGACGAAAGACATACTTGCTATAGAGGGAGTACAAAGAAGGTTCACCAGATTGATTCCTGGGATGGCAAGACTTTCATATGAAGAAAGTCTGGATCGACTAGGCTTATACTCTCTGGAATTTAGAAGATTGAGGGGGGATCTGATTGAAACATATAAAATTCTAAAGGGATTGGACAGGCTAGATGCAGGAAGATTGTTCCCGATGTTGGGGAAGTCCAGAACGAGGGGTCACAGTTTGAGGATAAAGGGGAAACCTTTTAGGACCAAGATGAGGAAAAACTTCTTCACACAGAGAGTGGTGAATCTGTGGAATTCTCTGCCACAGGAAACAGTTGAGGCCAGTTCATTGGCTATATTTAAGAGGGAGTTAGATATGGCCCTTGTGGCTAAAGGGATCAGGGGGTATGGAGAGAAGGCAGGTACAGGGTTCTGAGTTGGATGATCAGCTATGATCATACTGAATGGGGGTGCAGGCTCGAAGGGCTGAATGGCCTACTCCTGCACCTATTTTCTATGTTTCTATGTTTCCATTAACATGAGGGGGGCATAGTTTTAAGGTGCTTGGAGGAGATGTTAGGGATAAGTTTTTCACATAGAGCGTGGTGAGCTCTTGGAATGAGCTGCCGGCAACAGTGGTGGAGGAGGATGCAATAGGGTCTTTTAAGAGCCTCTTAGATCGTGTTGGCGCATGGCCAAGTGGTTAAGGTGTTCATCTAGTGACCTGAAGGTCGTGAGTTCGAGCCCCAGCCGAGGCAGCGTGTTGTGTCCTTGAGAAAGGCACTTAACCACACATTGCTCTGCGACGACACCGGTGCCAAGCCGTATGGGTTCTAATGCCCTTCCCTTGGACAACATCGGTGGCGTGGAGAGGGGAGACTTGCAGCATGGGCAACTGCCGGTCTTCCATACAACCTTCCAAGGCGCAAATCCATGGTCTCACGAGACTAACGGATGCCTCTAAATAAATAGATAGGTAAATGGAGCTTGGAAAAATAGAGGGGAGGCAGTTTCTAGAGTAGGTTCTGTGGTTGGCACGACATTGTGGGCCGAATGGCCTGTAATGTGCCTGTAGAATTCTATGTCCAATGTTCTATAAACAGCAATGAAGAATCCTCCTCCAACTGAGAGTGAAGGCATTACTCTCCGGGAGACTCGCAGGGCTGACAGCGGTGAAAACTGAGGGGAGGGGACTGGCACGACAGAGGAAGCCCTGGGCACTGCCAACACCGAGAGACCCCCACCTCCACCGAGCCGCACGTGGGGTCCCGATAGGGGAGGTGGCCGAGGACAGCTCGAGACAGGGAAGTGCCAGTACCAACTTGGGGTACAACTAAGGTGCGTGGAGACTGCCTCTCTTTCGGGCCGGAACCCTTCGTCAGGACTGAAGAGGGAGGAGCGGAGGCCCGATAAAGAAGATGAGGGCCTCTGCCCCTTCCCTCTCCAGCCCTGACGAAGGGCTCCAGCCCGAAACGTTGACTGACCGTCTCCACGGATGCTGCCCGACCTGCTGAGTTCCTCCAGCGTGTTGGGAGCGTTGCTTTGACCCCAGCGCCTGCAGAGTGTTTTGATTAGCGGTTCCTCCGCGCTTGGTGCAGTTCTCAGGAGCGCACCGCGACACTCCCCCAGCGGACTACAACCTTGCCGTCGGGTTTGGAGGCCTCGGTGGCCCGGAGGGCTATGGCAGGCCGGAGTCAGGGCCGTGTGCAGGGTCGCCCGTGCCAAAGCAGGTCAAAGGGCAGAGGCCGGACTCGGAGTGGTCCTCTGGTCCTCCCAGACTGGGAAACTGTTCTGGAAGCAGCAATGAAGAACCCACCTACATCCGGGTGGGACCATATCCCTGAGGTCTCCAGCCAGGAACTTGACTGACAGTGATGAAAACCAAGAGAAAGCTACTGACACGAAGAAATGCACGCCCCCAGAGACGGAGGACCTCCATCATTGCTGTGAACTGAGGCTGTGCCCTGCGTCCAACAGGCCCCTGGATCGACTGTGACTGGCTTCATGGCTCTGGTCTCCCTTTCGTGAGCTTCCGTGCTGAATGCTATTCGGCTGCTTTTTACTGCTTGCGTGATTTGCCTCTTTTTTCTCTCCCTCTCTGCGCACTGGCCGTGTGACGCTCTTCTTTTCATGGGCTCGATTGGGTGCCTTTGCTCTGTGGCTGCCTCCAAGGAGACGGATCTTAGCGTTGTAATATTGTCCACGTGGTTCGGTCGTACATGTGCTTTGAACTTTCGACTTCTCTTGGGCACGCTGTCGTGCAGTTTTATAAGGAAACCTTCTTTATAGGGCCTCTGCCCCTTCCCTCTTCAGTCCTGACGAAGGGTTCTGGCCCGAAACGTCGACTGATCGTTTCCACGGATGCTGCCCGACCTGCTGAGTTCCTCCAGCGTGTTGTGAGTGTTGCTTTGACCCCAGCGTCTGCAGAGTACTTTGTGTTTATAAGGAAATCGGCAGGTAGGTTGTTCCAAGAACTTGCCGCAGTTCTTCGGCACACTTTGGCTTTCACGTTTGCTTCTGTCTCTCCAGGTAACGCCAGACAGTCTCAATGATGTTGAGATCAGGGCTCTGCAGAGCTCGTTCCATCTGAAACTAGCTGTGTGGTGAAAAACACACAACAGTGCCACTTTCACCTCAGACGGTTGAAGAAGTTTGGTGTGAGCCCCCCAAATCCTCAGGACTTCCTACAGGGGGACGATTGAGAGCATCCTGACTGGCTGCATCACTGCCTGGTACGGGAACTGTTCCTCCCTCAATCGCAGGACTCTGCAGAGAGTGGTGCGGACAGCCCAGCGCATCTGTAGATGTGAACTTCCCATGATTCAGGACATTTACAGAGACAGGTGTGTAAAAAGGGCCCGAAGGATCATTGGGGACCCGAGTCACCCCAACCACAAACTGTTCCAGCTGCTACCATCCGGGAAACGGTACCACAGCATAAAAGCCAGGACCAACAGGCTCCGGGACAGCTTCTTCCACCAGGCCATCAGACTGATGAACTCACGCTGGCGCAATTGTATTTCTATGTTATATTGTTGTACTATAAATTTAGAGGGAGTCGTAACGTAAAGATTTTTACTCCTCGTGTATATGAAAGCTGTAAGAAATAAAGTCAATTCAATTCAATTCAATTCATTACAATCCTGGGCAGAAGGTACGGAGATCCTGAGATGCCCCAGTCGTCAAGGTCCCCCTCTCGGCCTCACCGGTGTTGCCCAAAGGAAAGTTTATGAAGCAATACGTTTGTCACCAGCTCAGCTGCAGGAGCTGCCGGGAGGATGTTCAATGACATCAGGGGGCTCCACTCCGGATTTGCTGTCTGGGTTTAACTCCCGTAGACCTTCGTCTCTCCCCCGAGGCTGCCCACAAGGCGGTGGGGGGGCTATTTACCCGTAGCCGGGGATCTGGTTCACGGGCACCGGGACATGTCCCACGATTCAGGACATTTACAAGGGCCCGTAGGATCATTGGCCATCCCAACCACAATCTATTCCAGCTGCTACCATCCGGGAAACGGTACCGCAGCATAAAAGCCAGGACCAATAGGCTCCGGGACAGCTTCTTCCACCAGGCCATCAGACTGGTGAACTCACGCTGATCTGAGTGAACTTCTATATTACTCTGACTGTTCTATTTATTATAAGTTAGTACGATTGCACATTGCACATTTAGATGGAGACGTAACGTAAAGATTTTTACTCCTCGTGTATGTGAAGGATGGAGGAAACACAGTCAATTTAAATCAGTTCAATTCAAAGATCTATGGTGTCCAAGACTTTAGCACAGTACTGTACAATCAATCTATGCATATAAGCTACCTTGCGAATTTCTACTTTTAGTGTCTTTTTTAAAATAAATATTGCATTTTTTATCTTATTGTGTTTTTTTATGCTGCGTGAGATCTGGAGTAACGATTATTTCATTCTCTTTTACCTCCTTCCTTCCACTGAGGACATTTACAGCAGCAGGTGGGTAAAGGAGGCCTGGAAGATCATCAGGGACACCAGACACCCCACCCGCCCCCGCCCGACCATAAACTGTTCCAGCTGCTCCCATCTGGCAAACGGTACCACAGCATTAAAGCCAGGACCAACAGGCTCCAGGACAGCTTCTTTCTACAAGCCATTAGATTAGATTATGAGGACACTCAGTCCTCGTTTATTGTCATTGAGAAATGCATGCATTAAAAAATAATACAACGTTCCTCCAGAGTGATATCACAGAAACTGAAACTGACAAAAACCACATAATTATAACGTATAGCTACAACAGTGCAAAGCAATACCGTAATTTGATAAAGAGCACTGTAAAAACAAGTCGCAAGTCCCGATAGCCCCATCATCTCACGCAGATGGTAGAAGGGAGAAACTCTCCCGTCCATGAACTCCAAGTGCCGCCAACTTGCCGATGCATTGGAAGCACCCGACTGCAGCCAACTCTGAGCCCGTCCGAAAACTTCAAGCTTCCAACACCGAGCACTGAGCGCCATCCTCTGCCGAGCACTTCGACCCCACCCCCGCCACCAAGCAACAAGCAAAGCCGAGGACTCGGGGCCTTCCCCTCCGGAGATTCTGGATCACACAGTAACAGCTGCAGCGAAGCAGGTATTTCAGAAGTTTCACCAGATGTTCCTCCGTGCTCTCACGTCTGTCTCCATCAAATCAGGATTGTGCACGGCACCCTACTTGACAGATAACAGATATCGTTCACCGGAGTGGCCGTTACAAGCTGCGTCGCACCGCCATCCTCTCCTCTCTCTCATCAGTCTTATAAATTCACATCTCCGTGCATTGCGACAGAGTCAAAACGCAAAGATTTTTACTCCCTCACGTGGTGGGACGGATGTAAGAGTTAAATAAGTTCAATTCAGTTCAACACCTGTATACTGGAAATGACATCAAACAATCTTGAACAATCTTATTTCAGATTTTCACCATCTACAGTTTTAAAAAAAAATCTTCCACTGTAACTCGGTAATTGTGGGTGTTCTCAGAAGGACAACTGTGTGGACCCTGACTGCAGTGAAAGTCTGGTCAGACTGAGAGGCACATGAGTTTGGAAATGAATAAAAACAAGAGATTCTGCAGATGCTGGAAATCCAGAGCAACACACACACACACACACACACACACACACACACGTACACACACACACACAAAATGCTGGAGGAACTCAGCAGGTCAGGCAGCATCTACAGAAATGAAAAAACTGTTGACATTTCAGGCCAAAACCCTTCATCATTTTTTCAACTTCATTCTGTTTGGAGTGCAGCTGAAATTTGAGGGGACATGAGCTGTCAAATAAAGAAATCAGTGAACCTTCATTGAGTGCGCACTTCTCCGAAAACAAATTACATCTTGAAGTACTCTGTTGATTTTCCATCCCGAGTGAATACTTAAGAAACAGCTTGAAAGAAAGCAGGATTTACATTTCCCGAAAGGCTTCCCATAACTTCTGGCAGACAGGTTTATGACGGTTCAGTAGCAAAGTGTCTGCAAGTGTGTGCACAGTTTCACGTGTACACAGCACCACCACAGCTGGCACTACCCAGCGTCAGGAACAGTTATTACCCCTCAACCATCAGGAAGGAGGTACAGGAGCTTCAGGACCCACACCACCAGGTTCAGGAACAGTTATTACCCCTCAACCATCAGGAAGGAGGTACAGGAGCTTCAGGACCCACACCACCAGGTTCAGGAACAGTTATTACCCCTCAACCATCAGGAAGGAGATACAGGGGCCTCAGGACCCACACCACCAGGTTCAGGGACAGTTATTACCCCTCAACCATCTGGAAGGAGGTACAGGAGCTTCAGGACCCACACCACCAGGTTCAGGAACAGTTATTACCCCTCAACCATCAGGAAGGAGGTACAGGAGCCTCAGGACCCAAACCACCAGGTTCAGGAACAGTTATTACCCCTCAACCATCAGGAAGGATGTACAGGAGCCTCAGGACCCACACCACCACATTCAGGGACAGTTATTACCCCTCAACCATCAGGAAGGAGGTACAGGAGCCTCAGGACCCACACCACCACGTTCAGGAACAGTTATTACCCCTCAACCATCAGGAAGGAGGTACAGGAGCCTCAGGACCCACACCACCAGGTTCAGGGACAGTTATTACCCCTCAACCATCAGGAAGGAGGTACAGGAGCCTCAGGTCCTACACCACCAGGTTCAGGAACAGTTATTACCCCTCGACCATCAGGAAGGAGGTACAGGAGCCTCAGGACCCACACCACCAGGTTCAGGAACAGTTATTACCCCATAACCATCAGGAAGGAGGTACAGGAGCCTCAGGACCCACACCACCAGGTTCAGGGACAGTTATTACCCCTCAACCATCAGGAAGGAGGTACAGGAGCCTCAGGACTCACACCACCAGGTTCAGGGACAGTTATTACCCCTCAACCATCAGGAAGGAGGTACAGGAGCCTCAGGACTCACACCACCAGGTTCAGGAACAGTTATTACCCCTCAACCATCAGGAAGGAGGTACAGGAGCCTCAGGACCCACACCACCAGGTTCAGGAACAGTTATTACCCCTCAACCATCAGGAAGGAGGTACAGGAGCCTCAGGACCCACACCACCAGGTTCAGGAACAGTTATTACCCCTCAACTATCTGAACCAGGGGGGATAACTTCACTCACCCCAATGCTGAACTGTTTCCACAACCAATGGACTCACTTTCAAGGACTCCTCATCTCATGCTCTCCATATTGAATGCTACTTACTTTATCGTTGTTATTTTTTTTCTTTTTGTAACTGCACAGCGTGTTGACATTTGCACACTCATTCTTTGGCCTTCTCTGTCATGTGCGGTCTTTCATTGATTCTGCTGTGTTTCTTTGATTGCCTCCAAGAAAATGAATCTCAGGGCTGTATATGGTGACTTATCCGGATCTTAACAATAAACTTTCTTTGAACTTTGAACTGTGGAAGGGGTTGCACCCTGCCATCGGGTACCTGACCCCTCACGCAAACCGTGGGCTATCATCTTTGATTCACTGGGGTAGATAAGCCTCTGAAACCCATGGGGAAGACAGACTGAGACAAGCTCAGGTTGACAGGATCAGATAGAAAGTGAGAACCAGAATCATGTTTACTATCAAAGACAAATGTCCTGAAGTTTGTTAACTTAGCGGCAATACATGATAACATAGAAGGAAACTTACGCGCCATGCTGTACGACGTGAGTGATGATGGTCTTTCCATGACCATGATTGTTCTTAGCTGATGTCTTTCCTGCAGAAGTGGCTCGTCATTGCCTTCACCTGGGCAGTGTGTGTCTCTATAAGACGGGGTGACCCCCCAGCCCATTATCAATACTCTTCAGAGATGGTATAGGTCCTGAGGCTCCTGTACCTCCTTCCTGATGGTTGAGGGGTAATAACTGTTCCTGAACCTGGTGGTGTGGGTCCTGAGGCTCCTGTACCTCCTTCCTGATGGTTGAGGGGTAATAACTGTTCATGAACCTGGTGGTGTGGGTCCTGAGGCTCCTGTACCTCCTTCCTGATGGTTGAGGGGTAATAACTGTTCCTGAACCTGGTGGTGTGGGTCCTGAGGCTCCTGTACCTCCTGCCTGATGGTTGAGAGGTAATAACTGTCCCTGAACCTGGTGGTGTGGGTTCTGAGGCTGCTGTACCTCCTTCCTGATGGTTGAGGGGTAATAACTGTTCCTGAACCTGGTGGTGTGGGTCCTGAGGCTCCTGTACCTCCTGCCTGATGGTTGAGAGGTAATAACTGTCCCTGAACCTGGTGGTGTGGGTTCTGAGGCTGCTGTACCTCCTTCCTGATGGTTGAGGGGGTAATGACTGTCCCTGAACCTGGTGGTAGGGGTCCTGAGGCTCCTGTACCTCCTTCCTGATGGTTGAGGGGTAATAACTGTCCCTGAACCTGGTGGTGTGGGTCCTGAGGCTGCTGTACCTCCTTCCTGATGGTTGAGGGGTAATAACTGTTCCTGAACCTTGTGGTGTGGGTCCTGAGGCTCCTGTACCTCCTTCCTGATGGTTGAGGGGTAATAACTGTTCCTGAACCTGGTGGTGTGGGTCCTGAGGCTCCTGTACCTCCTGCCTGATGGTTGAGAGGTAATAACTGTCCCTGAACCTGGTGGTGTGGGTTCTGAGGCTGCTGTACCTCCTTCCTGATGGTTGAGGGGTAATAACTGTTCCTGAACCTGGTGGTGTGGGTCCTGAGGCTCCTGTACCTCCTGCCTGATGGTTGAGAGGTAATAACTGTCCCTGAACCTGGTGGTGTGGGTTCTGAGGCTGCTGTACCTCCTTCCTGATGGTTGAGGGGGTAATGACTGTCCCTGAACCTGGTGGTAGGGGTCCTGAGGCTCTTGTACCTCCTTCCTAATGGTTGAGGTGGTAATAGCTGTTCCTTAACCTGGTGATGTGGGTCCTGAGGCTCCTGTACCTCCTTCCTGATGGTTGAGGGGGTAATAACTGTTCCTGAACCTGGTGGTGTGGGACCCGAGGCTCCTGTACCTCCTTCCTGATGGTTGAGGGGTAATAACTGTTCCTGAAGCTGGTGGTGTGGGACCCGAGGCTCCTGTACCTCCTTCCTGATGGTTGAGGGGTAATAACTGTTCCTGAACTTGGTGGTGTGGGTCCTGAGGCTCCTGTACCTCCTTCCTGATGGTTGAGGGGTAATTACTGTCCCTGAACCTGGTGGTGCGGGTCCTGAGGCTCCTGTACCTCCTTCCTGATGGTTGAGGGGTAATTACTGTCCCTGAACCTGGTGGTGTGGGTCCTGAGGCTCCTGTACCTCCTTCCTGATGGTTTAAGGGTAATAACTGTCCCTGAACTTGGTGGTGTGGGACCTGAGAATCCTGTACCTCCTTCCTGATGGTTGAGGGGTAATAACTGTCCCTGACCTGGTGGTGTGGGACCTGAGACTCCTGTACCTCCTTCCTGATCGTTGAGGGGTAATAACTGTCTCTGAACCTGGTGGTGTGGGACCTGAGACTCCTGTACCTCCTTCCTGATGGTTGAGGGGTAATAACTGTCCCTGAACCTGGTGGTGTGGGACCTGAGACTCCTGTACCTCCTTCCTGATCGTTGAGGGCCTGGAGTCAGTGGTCACATCACCAGGACTTTATGACCTGCACCGGATCCACCACCTGCTCCCACAGCTCCACGTGACCCTGATTGAGGGGCTAAGCAGGTGCTACCCCTCGCCCAAGGGTGGCCTGCAGGCTAGCGGAGGGAAGGAGCACCCTACACCTCCTTTAGTAGTGATCCATCTCCAAACCCCGCCACCCGAGTTCCACACTATATCTCGAAATAAATAAAAATAACACACTTAGAGAGCCACAGACACTGCTGTGATGGTTTTGCCAAGTGATTTGTTTTCTGGCCAGCTTTTATTGACTTCAGATCGGAGTCCTGGTTCCTCTGTGTACTCATCTGATTGGAAGCCTTGGCAGCTAGTCAATGAGTTATTAACTGCAAAATGTGAAAGGGCGACTTCCACAGACGAGATGCTTCCTGCTCCTGATTCCGCAGCCTGCCCTGGCTCAGAACCGCGACCGGGGGGAGCTGAGGCTCCGCTTGTCATCGGCGTGTTGGAATTGGAATTGGTTCGTTACTGTCGCACGCACTGAGAAACTGTGAAAACCTTGTCTTGCATGTTCCTCCTGCAGATCAGATCATTACAGAGTGCACTGAGCTCGAACAAGGTGAGACAACGACCGTGCAGAATGAAGCGTGAAACCTGGTAGAGGCAGATAATTTCGGGACTTTTAAGAGATAGGGACACGACTGTGAGGTGGGGGGTGCGGGGGGGGGGGCGGTGGAAGGAGATCATCGCCATGGTTTGTCACACCGGACAGCCAGCCGCTCTGGTGTCGTTTGGTTGATGTTGAGCAGGTCGGCGTCAGCGAAATCAGGGGAGAGTGGGCAGTTGGGCAGAACGCGTTCAATGTTCTGCTCCCTTTCGCCACACTCACAGGATTCGCTGGTTTTTGAACCCCACTACTACCGCTACATCGACTCAGGCCTGGGGGGCCGGCGTCGGGCACGATGACGGACTCGCCACATCTCCCTCTCCCTCACCAGTGTGTTCAGTTCATCTACATTAGCCGCGCCGCTGTCTTCTCGGAGCGTGTTGACCATCGTCTTGGGAGGGCGCCCAGGGTTCATCCTCCCGTGCCTGGGCTCCCATACGATGACTAGGCTGGCAGGTAGCTCGGGGTGGCGTAGACAGTGCCCCGCTAGTTGCAGTATTCTCAGCTCGATTTTAGTGGAGAGCATCGGTAGGTTGTTATAGAGCTCGACGTTCGTCATGTGCTGTTGCCAACTCACGTCAAGAGCCATCTGGAGCATTCGTGAATAGCAACCATCTGGAGACTTTCGCATAGTCTTGGTGAGTGTCCACGTCTCGCATCCGTACGTGAGAATGGACTCTATTGCTACTATGAAAATCCTCTTTTTAAACCCTCTGGTCAGGTTCGACTTCCAGATTTCCTTCATGTCGTTCATAGCCCTCCACGCCAGCGCCTTCCGTATCTTTATGTCCTTCTCCGAACTCGTCATTCTTGACCCGAGGTACTTGTAGTCAAAGACTTCCTTAATGGTATCATTCTCTACGGTCCTGAGACTACCTTTGGACCCCACTTCACCACATTGTCTCCCGTCCTACAAACTCCCGCTCTCGCTCTGCTGAGAGCGCACCGCTTCCGTCTGCCAAGCAGTGCCCCGTCTGGTAACATTTCCGTGGGGCCTTGCACTGCATTGTTTGGTGGGGTTCTGGCTTCTGTTTGTCGCCGGAGGTTTTTTTTTGGTGGGGGGATGTTCCGTGCGGTAGTTCCTCCACTGTAGCAAAGCTTTTCCTCGATTTTAGGCGGTTGGAGACTGGCACATGATGGTGTCGTGGGTGCCGTGGAGCCGAGTACCGTTCACCTTTGCAATTTTTGTCGTAGTGTGTCTTCGGATCGCTG
Organism: Mobula hypostoma; assembly: GCF_963921235.1. Classification (NCBI taxonomy): domain Eukaryota; kingdom Metazoa; phylum Chordata; class Chondrichthyes; order Myliobatiformes; family Myliobatidae; genus Mobula; species Mobula hypostoma. The sequence goes on along the minus strand of NC_086129.1, from coordinate 2,305,634 downwards.
AGGTGGGGCGGCGGGGGAGCAATGGAAGGAGATTGTGCGGGCAGAGGGGAATTCGCTTAGTTGGCCATTTGATTACCAATTTAAAAACGCCAACAGGAGGAAATCTGCGGATGCTGGAAATTCAAGCAACACATACAAAAAAATGCCGGTGAACGCAACAGGCCAGGCAGCATCTCTAGGAAGAGGTACAGTCGACGTTTCGGGCCGAGACCCTTCGTATAAAGTCAGAATCAGGTTTAATATCACCGTGAAATTTGCTGATTTTGCGCCGGCAGTACATTGCAATACATAGTAACAAAAACTTTAAATTACAGGGGAGATAGAGGTGAAGGATCTTATGATGATTATGAGGACACTCAGTCCTCTTTTATTGTCATTTAGTAATGCATGCATTAAGAAATGATATAATATTCCTCCAGTATGATATCACAGAAACACAAGACAGACCAAGACTAAAACTGACAAAAACCACATAACTATAACAGATAGTTACAACAGTGCAAAGCAATACCGTAATTTGATAAAGAACAGACCATGGGCACGGTTAAAAAAATAGTCTCAAAGTCCCGATAGCCCCAACATCTCAAGCAGACGGTAGACAGGAGAAACTCTCCCTGCCAGGAGCTTCCAGCGCCGCAAACTTGCCGATGCAGCACCCGGCCGCCGAGCAGCAAGCAAAGCCGAGGACTCGGGGCCTTCTCCTCCGGAGATTCTCGATCTCACAGTAGCAACAGCAGCGAAACAGGCATTTCAGAAGTTTCACCAGATGTTCCTCCATGCACTCTCCGGGGCGGGGTCGAAGCGCTCGGCAGAGATGGTGCTCGGTGCTCGGTGTCGGAGGGCTGGTCGGAGGCTCGAAGTTTTCGGACAGACTCAGAGTCGGACTGTGGGTCGGGTGCTTCCAGGATGCTGCATTGGCAAGTTTGCAGCGCTGGAAGCTCATGGCAGGGAGAGTTTCTCCCTTCTACCGTCTGCGTGAGATGATGGGACTTTTGAGAGACTTTGAGACTTTTATTTTTACTGTGCCCATGGTCTGTTCTTTATCAAATTACGATATTGCTTTGCACTGTTGTAACTATATGTTATAATTATGTGGTTTTTGTCAGTTTTAGTCTTGGTTTGTCCTGTGTTTTCTTGTGATATCATACCGGAGGAACATTGTATCATTTTTTAATGCATGCATTTCTAAATGACAATAAACGAGGACTGGGTGTCCTCATAATCTAATAATCTAATCTAATGCAATTGGATCTTCGAAACTTTGAAAAAGTAGTGCCAAAGGAGAGCAGAGTGTTCTAAGGTGTAACAATTACCAAGAGTGCAGAGCAGGTGGACAATGAAGATAATGAGGAAGACTGTGAGGCTAAGAGTCTACCTCATCATATAAGAGGTCTGTTCAAGGGTCTGATAACATATTCTGTATGGAGGTCAGTGACCAGTGATGTGCCTCAGGGATCTGTTCTGGGACCCCCTACTCTTCGTGATTTTTATATGTGACCTGGATGAGGAAGTGGAGGGATGGGTTAGTAAATTTGCTGATGACACAAAGGTTGGGGGTGTTGTGGATAGTGTGGAGGGTTGTCAGAGGTTACAGCGGGACATTGATAGGATGCAAAACTGGGCTGAGAAGTGGCAGATGGAGTTCAACCCAGATAAGTGTGAGGTGGTTCATTTTGGTAGGTCAACAATGATAGCAGAATATAGTATTAATGGCAAGACTCTTGGCAGTGTGGAGGATCAGAGAGATCTTGGGGTCCGAGTCCATAGGACACTCAAAGCTGCTGCGCAGGTTGACTCTGTGGTTAAGAAGGATTACGGTGTATTGGCCTTCATCAATTATGGGATTGAGTTTAGGAGCCAAGAGGTACTGTCGCAGCTATATAGGACCCTGGTCAGAACCCACTTGGAGTACTGTGCTCAGTTCTGGTCACTTCACTACAGGAAGGACGTGGAAACCATAGGAAGGGTGTAGAGGAGATTGACAAGGATGTTGCCTGGATTGGGGAGCATGTCTTATGAGAATAGGTTGAGTGAACTCGGCCTTTTCTCCTTGGAGCGACGGAGGATGAGAGGTGGCCTGATAGAGGTGTATAAGATGATGAGAGGCATTGATCGTGTGGATAGTCAGAGGCTTTTCCCCAGGGCTGAAATGGCTAACTCGAGAGGACACAGATTTAAGGTGCTTGGAAGTAGGTACAGAGGGGATGTAAGGGGTAAGTTTTTTACGCAGAGAATGGTGAGTGCGTGGAATGGGCTGCCGGGGATGGTGTTGGAGGCAGAAACAATAGGGTATTTTAAGAGACTCCTAGATGGCTACATGGAGCTTAGAAAAATACAGGGCTATGGCTAAGCCGAGGTAGTTCTAAGGTAGGGACATGTTCGGCACAGCATTGTGGGCCGAAGGGCCTGTATTGTGCTGTAGGTTGTCTATGTTTCTATGTTTCTAAACTGTTCTCGAGCCTGGTGGTACGTGCTTTCAGGCTTGACGAGAGAGGGGAGAAGAGGGATTGTCCAGAGTGGGAGGGAGACTTTGACGACGCCGGCTGCTTTACAGAGGCGGAGAGAACTGTAGACGGAGCCCACTGAGGGGAGGCTGGCTCTCGCGCTGGGCTGAACCGGTGGGCAATCTCCCGAGTATAGAAACGACTGGACAGAGAGGACATGGAGAGGATGTTTGCAATAGTGGGGGAGTCTGGGACCAGAGGGCACGGCCTCAGAGTAGAGGGCCGTTCTTTTAGAACAGAGCTGAGGAGGAATTTCTTCTGGCAGAGGGTGGTGACACTGTGGAATTCGTCGCCATCGGGGCCAAGTCATTGGGTATACGAGCTGGCTCCCGAGGCCAGGTCACTACATCCACAAGCAATCTGAAATATATTCTCATTCCTCTTTCCAAATCTAGTCAGTACCTGGTACAGATATCCTGTTTAAGTTGTAACCTGTGCCAACTACCTCCGGATCCCAGCTCCTTCCCACTCTCAGGGCCCTGGTTGATCATGTGGCAAAGCGCCGAACACATCGAACTGTTTATCTGCAGGTCCCGAGTTCGATTCCCGACGGGGGTGGCGGTCCCAAGACCAGATATTCACGAACGCAAGAGATTCTGCAGGTGCGTGAAGTTCCAGAGCAAAACACACACTCATACACACACACACACACACACACACACACACAAACGCTCAGCAGGCCAGGCAGCATCTATGGAGAGGAATAAACACAAGAGATTCTGCAGATGCTGGAAATCCAGAGCAACACGCACACACACACACACACACACACACACACACACACACACACACACAGACACACACACACACACAATGCTGGAGGAACTCAGCAGGTCAGGCAGCGCCGGGAATAAACGGTCGAGACCCCCCCGTAAGCCGGAGACCGGCGCAAAACATCGCCGGCTTGCTCCTCTCCGTACAGTGCAGGGTTTGCTGGCCGCGCAGGACCTCAGGAGAAGTTTCTTTGCACTTGTAAATCACGTCAGGGAGGAGGTACAGGAGCCTGAAGACACACACTCAGTGTTTTGGGAACAGCTTCTCCGCCCGACCCCCCCACCCCGTCATCTGATTTCTGAATGGACATTGAACCCGTGAACACTGCCTCGCTATTCATCCATTTGAACTTTTTATTAATATCTGACCTTCAAATCAATTCTTACGTCGAGTACTGCACCGCTGTCACCAGGCAACAAATTCACAGATTCTGATTCTGAAATCTTCAGAGCCCCGGAGAGCTATGGATGTCCAATGACTTTTACTTAAGATGGAGTTTTTTTTCTGAAAGAAAGAGTTGCTTTATTTATCGTAGGCACACGCAGTGAAATGCAACATTTGCCTTAGCAACCAAATATGGTCCGAATATGCGCTGGTGGACCGCCTGCGAGATTCTGACGTGCTTCCTCAGGAAGGGGTCTCGGCTCGAAACGTTGACTGTTTATTCCTCTCCACAGATGCTGGCCGACCTGCTGGGTTCCTCCAGCATTTTGTGTGTGTGTGTGTGTGTGTGTGTGTGTGTGTGTGTGTTGCTCTGGATTTCCAGCATCTGCAGAATCTCTTGTGTTTATTCCTCTCCACAGATGCTGCCTGACCTGCTGAGTTCCTCCAGCATTTGTGTATGTGCGTGTGTGTGGTAACATCTTCCTCTTGTGTGTTACACCAGACTCCGTGGAGAGCGGGTCCTGGAGCTCCGTACGCAGACCACTGTGCTCCTGTGGCCCATACTGCGGAGGATCTTCAGACTGTCCTCGCCGTGGCGGTGAGAGCGTACAGCAGGATGGGGCTGACTGTCAATACCACCAAGACAGAAGTGGTTTGCCAATGGAGTACCAGCGTCCCACCCACTCTACCTGCCTTCACTGTTGGTGATGAAAAGCTGTCAGTAGTGCCATCTTTCAGATATCTGGGGAGCATTCTCTCTGAGGATAGCGGCATTGACAACGATATCCAGAGCCGCATTAAACAGGGATCAGCAGCCTTTTGGAGACTTCGGTGTGGAGTATTTCAGAATGGGAGCCTTCGTCCCTCCACAAAGGTCGCCGTATACCAACCGGTCTGTGTCACCACCCTCCCTTATAGCTGTGAAGCTTGGGTAACCTACAGCCGTCACATCAAGTCCTTGGAGTGCTTCCACATAAGCTGCCTCCAGCGCATCCTGGGAATTACCTGGCGTGAGTGGGTGCCTCACACTGAAATACTTGTAAAGACCAACCGCTGGAGTATTGAGGCCATGATCACCCAGCATCAGCTGCAGTGGCTGGGGCAGGTGATAAGGATGCCCCCGTGTCGGCTACCCCGCAGAGGGTTATACGGCCAGCTACATCACAGTCGACGCTCAGCTGGAGGGCCGAAGGAGCGCTGTGAGGATCAGATGAAGAATGCTTTAAATCATAGTCATAGTCATAGTCATACTCGATTGATCCCGAGGGAAACTGGTTTTCGTTACAGTTGCACCAACCAAGAATACAGTATAAATATAGCAATATAAAACCATAAATAGTTAAATAGTAATATGTAAATTATGCCAGGAAATAAGTCCAGGACCAGCCTATTGACTCAGGGTGTCTGACCCTCCAAGGGAGGAGTTGTAAAGTTTGATGGCCACAGGCAGGAATGACTTCCTATGACGCTCTGTGTTGCATCTCGGTGGAATGAGTCTCTGGCTGAATGTACTCCTGTGCCCAACCAGTACATTATGTAGTGGATGGGAGACATTGTCCAAGATGGCATGCAACTTGGACAGCATCCTCTCTTCAGACACCACCGTCAGAGAGTCCAGTTCCATCCCCACAACATCACTGGGCTTACGAATGAGTTTGTTGATTCTGTTGGTGTCTGCTACCCTCAGCCTGCTGCCCCAGCGCACAACAGCAAACATGATAGCACTGGCCACCACAGGAAGTGCAAGATCAGACCCGAGGACCTGGAGGAGGTTGCTGCTGACTGTACCACTTGGCGACGGCTGTGTAGGGACGGGGTTCGTATTCTGGAGATAGAAAGAACAACCAGAAGACAGCAGAAGAGAGCCAGGAGAAATGCAGCCGTGATTGCCATCACTACCACATGTACATGTCCCACCTGCAACAGAGCTTGTGGGTCCAGGATAGGACTGTATAGTCATCACAGATCTCACCGTTAAAGGAGTTAATTTCGATGGACAACCGAAGAGAGAGAGAGAGAGAGAGTGAGACAGAAGAGAAGAGAAGAGAGAGAAGAAGAGTATATCTGTCGCTGTGGATATCCAGCGTCTCTGCAGAATCTCTCGTGTTTGTGATCTCCGAGCTGCCCTCGCCAATTCCGTACCCGGCGAGCGAGGGAAGCGCCCAGTCAGCATCAGCCGTGAGACTCGGGAGGGGCTGTGCTTACATCGAAAGACAATTTTCTCCACTCCCGAGTCCCGAGAGCAGCCGTGGCCAAAGGAGCTCAGTGTGCCAAGCGGATACCGCATTGTAAAAGAGTCTCGAAAACGGCGGCAGCTAATTCTGGGGCTGCGTAGCTCCTTCTGGGATGTCCCCGGGTGGGGTGAAGGGGCTTGCCGTGTCCATTCCGGGGGGCCCGCTCGCTCACCGTTTGGGATCCCGCCGGACACTCAGCTCTCCCCCTGCGGCTCCAAGTGGCTGCTCGCCCGCGGCGGCGGCCTCACCCCTCTGACAGGCGGGCCCAACCCGGCGAGGGTAGCCGGCGGGGGTCGTACCCCGGCGAGACGGGGACGTGCCGGTCCTCGCGTGTGGAGTCGGCTCCGGCGGACCGGGGGCGGGTGAGATCTGCAGTTCGTTCTAACAGCTTAGTTCTGCCACGCTCCGTGGAGAGCGAGGGGCGAGACGAGGCACGGGGGACGTCACGGCCGTTCACTCCACCCAAGGGAGACCCCAGTTGTGAGTCGGCTAGGGTGATATACTGCGTCCGGTGCTCCCGATGTGGCCTTTTATATATTGGCGAGACCTGACGTAAACTGGGAGACCGCTTTGCTGAACATCTACGCTCTGTCCGCCAGAGAAAGCAGGATCTCCCAGTGGCCACACATTTTAATTCCACATCCCATTCCCATTCTGACATGTCTATCCACGGCCTCCTCTACTGTAAAGATGAAGCCACACTCAGGTTGGAGGAACAACACCTTATATTCCGTCTGGGTAGCCTCCAACCTGATGGCATGAACATTGACTTCTCTAACTTCTGCTAATGCCCCACCTCCCCCTCGTACCCCATCCGTTATTTATTTATATACACACATTCTTTCTCTCTCTCTCCTTTTTCTCCCTCTGTCCCTCTCACTATACCCCTTGCCCATCCTCTGGTCCCCCCCTCCCCCTTTTCCTTCTCCCCGGGCCTCCTGTCCCATGATCCTCTCATATCCCCTTTGCCAATCACCTGTCCAGCTCTCGGCTCCATCCCTCCCCCTCCTGTCTTCTCCTATCATTTTGGATCTCCCCCTCTCCCTCCCACTTTCAAATCTCTTACTCACTCTTCCTTCAGTTAGTCCTGACGAAGGGTCTCGGCCCGAAACGTCGACTGCACCTCTTCCTGGAGATGCTGCCTGTCCTGCTGTGTTCAACCAGCAACTTTTATGTGTGTTGCTTGAGATTCCAGCCTCTGCAGATTTCCTCGTGCCCCAGTTGTGATGACTTCTTTTACCACAGGAGTTGAATTTCCGAGGTCAACTGTCCCCAGAGCGATGCCTTTCCCACGTTAAAAAACTTACCCGCACAGGAAGACTCCAATCATTGTCGGGTACGACAGACAACAACTGGGGGATCAGAGGGGGGCGAGACGGACGTCTAACATTGGTAAACCAGCGGGTTGTTGTCACGTCTCCCGCTCGCTGTGAAAACGGGGCGACACCCCCCTCTCCTTTGCCAAGGGAGAAAGAGAGAGCGAGAGAGAACCTGTGGGTCTGTCGGACGTCGGGTGAAATGCGAAGCCTTCGGGGTAACTTTGCTCTGTGCCATTGCTTAGGACACGCTTGGACTCGGTGACGGTACCGACGCGAGTTTTTTTGGCTGGTTGGGGGAGCGTGCGGGAGCTGATGGGGAGGGGGGACTTTGGGGTTCTCTCGTTCACCCCTGGTTCATTCTTTGGGGGCACTCCTCTGTTTTCGTGGATGTGTGCGAAGAAAAAAGCATTTCAGGATGCATATTCCCCCGACATTAAATTGGACCTTTCAACCTTTGGAGAGGGTGAGCAACTTTAAATGCCTCGGACAACACACATCAAAGTTGCTGGTGAACGCAGCAGGCCAGGCAGCATCTATAGGAAGAGGCGCTGAAACGTCGACTGCGCCTCTTCCTATAGATGCTGCCTGGCCTGCTGCGTTCACCAGCAACTTTGATGTGTGTTGCTTGAATTTCCAGCATCTGCAGAATTCCTGTTGTTTGCGTTTAAATGCCTCGGCGTTGTTTGTCCCTCGGACTTCTCCTGGGCCCAGCAGCGCCTTCACTTCTTTCGGAGTCTGCGAACACTTGCCAAGACACAGTAAAATTTTGACAAACTTCTACAGATATGTGGTGGAGAGTATAACGACTGGCTGCGTCACAGCCTGGTATGGAAACACCAAGGCCCTTGAACGGAAAATCCTACGAAGAGCAGTGGATATGGCCCAGTCCATCATGGTGAAAGCCCTCCCCACCATTCAACCCCGAATCAAATCCAGTTTAATTGCCGTTCCAATCATACACCGATACAGCCGAACGTGAGAATGTTTCTCTGGGGTCGAAAATACACACGCATTCAAAATAACGAGAAAGGGGAAAAAATAGGAACATAGAGCATATTTACAGAGTGCGCATCTGCAGAGAGGGTGGTCACAGGAAAGTAGATTCCAGGCTGTGCTCTCTTCTCACTGCCACCATCGGGAAGGAGGTACAGGAGACTCAGGACCCACACCACCAGGTTCAGGGACAGTTATTACCCCTCAACCATCAGGAAGGAGGTACAGGAGCCTCAGGACCCACACCACCAGGTTCAGGGACAGTTATTACCCCTCAACCATCAGGAAGGAGGTACAGGAGCCTCAGGACTCACACCACCAGGTTCAGGAAGAGTTATTACCCCTCAACCATCAGGAAGGAGGTACAGGAGCCTCAGGACCCACACCACCAGGTTCAGGGACAGTTATTACCCCCTCAACCATCAGGAAGGAGGTACAGGAGACTCAGGACCCACACCACCAGGTTCAGGGACAGTTATTACCCCCTCAACCATCAGGAAGGAGGTACAGGAGCCTCAGGACCCACACCACCAGGTTCAGGGACAGTTATCACCCCTCAACCATCAGGAAGGAGGTACAGGAGCCTCAGGACCCACACCACCAGGTTCAGGGACAGTTATCACCCCTCAACCATCAGGAAGGAGGTACAGGAGCCTCAGGACCCACACCACCAGGTTCAGGGACAGTTATTACCCCTCAACCATCAGGAAGGAGGTACAGGGGCCTCAGGACCCACACCATCAGGTTCAGGAACAGTTATTACCCCTCAACCATCAGGAAGGAGGTACAGGAGCCTCAGGATCCACACCACCAGGTTCAGGGACAGTTATTACCCCTCAACCATCAGGAAGGAGGTACGGGAGACTCAGGACCCACACCACCAGGTTCAGGGACAGTTATTATCCCTCAACCATCAGGAAGGAGGTACAGGAGCCTCAGGACCCACACCACCAGGTTCAGGGACAGTTATTACCCCTCAACCATCAGGAAGGAAGTACAGGAGCCTCCAGGCTCACACCACCAGGTTCAGGAACAGTTATTCCCCCTCAACCATCAGGAAGGAGGTACAGGAGCCTCAGGACCCACACCACCAGGTTCAGGGACAGTTATTACCCCTCAACCATCAGGAAGGAGGTACAGGAGCCTCCAGGCTCACACCACCAGGTTCAGGAACAGTTATTCCCCCTCAACCATCAGGAAGGAGGTACAGGAGCCTCAGGACCCACACCACCAGGTTCAGGGACAGTGATTACCCCTCAACCATCAGGAAGGAGGTACAGGAGCCTCAGGACCCACACCACCAGAATCAGGAACAGTTATTACCCCCCAGCCATCAGGCTCTTGAACCAGAGGGGATAACTTCACTCACCCCAACAATGACATGCCCACAGGAAAGTGAATTTCAGGGTTGTATATGGTGACATAGATGTACTTTGATAGTAAAATTGACTTTGAACAACCAGCAACGTATCTCCTGCAATCGAATACCTCAGAGATCCGAAGTGAACATGTGGCCTGATTTCAGCTCAGTCGCTGACGTCTCTGATTTTGAAGAGGGGTGCCCAGGTGGAACAGGAAGGCAAGAGTGAATTTGGAGATGATAGGCCACACATATCAGTGTGGGAGAACCACCACCCTGTTACACTATTAATCAAAGAATCGGCCGGGCGCTTCCCACAGCCCAAAGACGTACCGGGTAGCCAGTTAATTGGACATTGCAAGTTGTCCTGTCATTACGCTAAGGTTACATCGAAGGGTCCCTGCGCAGTGCGACTCATTGGGCTGGGAAGGACAGTTTGCATCGTATCTCCAAATAAAATTGCTGGTTGGCATCCGTCTGTCTGGAAGGACAATGGGTGAAAATGACTATCATCACAATCCTGGGCGGAAGGTACGGAGATCCTGAGATGCCCCATTCGTCAAGATCCCCCTCTCGGCCTCACTGGTGTAGCCCAAAGGAAAGCTTATGAAGCAATACGTTTGTCACCAGCTCGGCTGCAGGAGCTGCCGGGAGGATGTTCAATGACGTCAGGGGGCTCCACTCCGGATTTGCTGTCTGGGTTTAACTCCCGTAGACCTTCGTCTCTCCCCCGAGGCTGCCCGCAAGGCGGTGGGGGGCTATTTACCCGTAGCCGGGGATCTGGTTCACGAGCACTGGGGGGTGTCCAGAGGAACACACACACAAAATGCTGGAGGAACTCAGCAGGTCAGGCAGCGTCTATGGAGAGGAATAAAACAGTCGATGTTTCGGGCTGAGAAGGTGATAGGGGAAACCAGGTGGGTGGGGAGGGGAGAGGGGGTGGCGGATGTAATAAGAAGCTGGGAGGTGATTGGTGGAAAAGATCAAGGGTTGAAGAAGACGTTAATGCCTCATCGTATGTGGGAAGGATGTATTCTCTTGCCTGGGGGGAGGAAGGAATCTGATGGGAGAGGAGAGTGGACCGTGTGAGAAAGGGAAGGAGGAGGGACACCAGGGGGAGGTGATGGGTGGGAAAGGTAAAGGGCTGGAGAGGAAGGAATCTGATCGGAGAGGAGAGTGGACCGTGGGAGAAAGGGAAGGAGGGGGGACACCAGGGGGAGGTGATGGGTGGGAAAGGTAGAGGGCTGGAGAGGAAGGAATCTGATCGGAGAGGAGAGTGGACCGTGGGAGAAAGGGAAGGAGGAGGGACACTAGGGGGAGGTGATGGGTGGGAAAGGTAAAGGGCTGGAGAGGAAGGAATCTGATCGGAGAGGAGAGTGGACCGTGGGAGAAAGGGAAGGAGGAGGGACACCAGGGGGAGGTGATGGGTGGGAGAGGTAAAGGGCTGGAGAGGAAGGAATCTGATCGGAGAGGAGAGTGGACCGTGGGAGAAAGGAAAGGAGGTGGGACACCAGGGGGAGGTGATGGGTGGGAGAGGTAAAGGGCTGGAGAGGAAGGAATCTGATCGGAGAGGAGAGTGGACCATGGGGAAAGGGAAGGAGGTAGGACACCAGGGGGAGGTGATGGGTGGGAAAGGTGAAGGGCTGGAGAGGAAGGAATCTGATCGGAGAGGAGAGTGGACCGTGGGAGAAAGGGAAGGAGGAGTTGAAGAGATGGGGTGAGAGGGGATCTGGAGTGGGGAGTGGAAAAGGAGCGAATGCGGGTGGGGAAGAGAAGGTACAGGAAGTTAGAGAAATGGGGCCAATTGGAAATTTTTTGACATTTTCAGAAGCTCCTGGTTAGGGTAATAGCATTATACCTGAATCAGTTACCTTGAGTTGTCGTCTGCTGCATCAATATTAATGGAGAAGTTATTGGAGACATTTATGAGACCTTGCCCCCCGAAGAGAAGAAAATTGCATGCTGAGTGCAATTAAACTTTAACAATCTGGTGTCAGTTGTTTGTAAATCCTGACACTTCAGTATTTGGCTCCTTTGCTAGCAGGGTAAGATTCGAGGCACATTTACTTGAACGGACATATAAATTACTCACCTTGAAATTTGTCTGCAACAGGCAGCCGCAAAGCGAGCGTCTCGAATAAGCCAATTAAAAAACAGACAAAACCCACTGCGCGGAGAAGAAGAGAGAAAGAGAAAAAGAAAATCCTCATGTCAACAACAGAAGCAAGCCGACAGCGCCCCTAAACAGACTGAGTCCCGGATCCACTCCCGGCGCAGCCAGAGTAGGCCCGAGCCAAGCCTGGGCCTCCAGTTTTCGCACCGGCCGGGCAGAAGTGCAAAGCAGCCGAATCAGTTCACAGCCTCGGCGCCATGGACATAGGAATGACCATTCGCCGGGACGGCGAGAGTGAAATCAGCCCGCCCCCTCGCGCCGGGGTTTGGATTGCCCGAGCACCGGGCAGCGCCCCGATACCCCTGCTCCGGAGCTGTTCTCGGTCCCGCCAGGTCGGTCCGGAGCCCAGGGCAATCCGGCCTCGCCCCCGGGGTTAGGGGGACGGCCAAGGAAATCCTTCCGCACCGACCCCTCTCCGAATCCCTCGCTCCGCCTCTCCTGCGCGGCTCATCCCCCGGAATTCACATCGTTGGTTCCGGGCCTTCAGTCCTATGCCAGCCCCCCACTACCCTCAATTCCTCGCCCTTACAGACATTTGCCTGATCTGTCGACACTGTACATCCTGCCATCTGGCCTCTATCGCCCTCAGGGGCTACATTTCTGATGGACGTAAGATATTCTACAGCTGCTGGAAATCCCGAGTATCCCACCATTTCATCATGGCCGATCCGTTTTTCCTCTCAGCCCCCAATCTTCTGCCTTCTCCCCACCCCCACCCTGCCGTATCCCTTCATGCCCTGACCAAACAAGAATCTGTCAACCTCTGCCTTAAATATACCCAACCACCGAGCCTCCACAGCCCCCTGTGGCAGATTCACCACTCACTGGCTCAAGAAACCCCTCCTCCATCTCCGGTCGGGATGGGCAGCCCTCTATTCCCAGCCTTCTCGTCTGAGACTTCCCCACCATGGGTACCAGCCTCTCCACGTCTGCTTTGTCGAGGCCTTTCACCAATCCAGAGGTTTCAATGAGGTCACCCCCTCATTCTTCTGACTTCCAGTGAGTAGAGGGCCAGAACGCTCTCCTCATAGGACACAAAATAACCTGCAGATGCTGGGGCCTCTGCCCCCGCTCCCTCTTCAGTCCCGACGAAGGGTTCCGGCCCGAAACGTTGACTGATTGTTTCCAGGGATGCTGCCCGACCTGCTGAGTTCCTCCAGTGTGTTGTGAGTGTTCCTCATAGGTCAATCCTTTCACCCCTGGAATCATTTTTGTGAAACTCTCTCCAATGCCACCAGGTCTTTTCCTTAATAAGGGGCCAAAACTGCTCACTGTGTGCACCTTATACAACCTCATCATTACATCCTTCCTTTTGTACTGTAGTCCTCTCGAAATGAAGGCCAACCTCGCATTTCCTAAACACAAGAGATTCTGCAGATGCTGGAAATCCAGAGCAACACACACACACACACACACACACACACCCCTCAGGGCTTTTGGACTGACCACCCCCTTCGCTCCGAGACGCCCCTGCCTCATCTCCTTGAAGGAAGATGGACCTTGGATCAGAGACTTCAGTCTGAAGCAAGGTGGAAAGTTGGACAGGGCCAGTTAGTCAGGCCGACTCGGGTCCTGGTGGAGGGTCTCAACCTGAAACACCCACAGTGCTTGGTCCTCCACGGACGCCGGCTGATCCGCGCTGAGCTCCTCCCGTGCCCGGTGTGCTCTGCCTCTTCAGGCCAGCTGTGGTCCAAAGTTCTCCCGTGGGACAGACCCACAGCCGGTCCCACCTTTGCTCTGCCTGCCATCACAGACGGGACGCCCCGGGGGCCACCCGTTCTAATTCTGCTTCCCGTTCCCGTTCCGACATGGGCCGCGATGAGGGCTCCCTCACTATGAGGTCATATCCCGCCGGGGAAGCCTCAGCCTGACGGCGTAGGCCTCGACTTCCCCAGTCCGGGCGGAGACATCCCAGGGTCCATTTCTCTCCGTCCGTAGATGCCGCCCCACCCTCGGAGCTCCTCCGGCGTGCTGGGCCTCGATCCCGCGCCCCGCCAGGGTCCAAGGAGCCCTCCCGCGGGAAAGGGAAGGCTGGCTGCTCACCTCTTCTCCGCGAGGAGCGAGTCGCCAGGGAGACGCAGACGCAGACGCAGCGAATCAGAGTGGGAGTCGGGTTTAACGTCACCGGCCTGCGTCGTGTTGTTGCATGGGACCGCATCGGAACACAAGAAGCAGGAGCAGGAGTCGGCCATCCGGCCTGTCAAGACTGCTCACCCGTTCAATAAGATCATGGCTGATCTGACCATGGACTCATCTCCACCTCCCTGTGTTTTCCCAATAGACCTCAATTCCCCTCCAGTGCAAAAGTCTATCCAACCTTGTCTTTAAATATGTTTTCTGAGGTGGCTTCATCGGGATCGGGAAGAAGCTGCCAGCCTCTCCAGCGTCCAGGACACTTTCAAAAAGTGATGCCTTAAAATCAAAAGGGGGATGCCATCATTAAGGACCCCCATCACCCAGGACGTGCCCTCTTCTCATTGTGACCATCAGGGAGGAGGTACAGGAGATACATCCATCATTACTGACCCCCATCACCCAGGACATGTCCTCTTCTCATTGTGACCATCAGGAAGGAGGTACAGGAGATACATCCATCATTACTGACCCCCATCACCCAGGACATGTCCTCTTCTCATTGTGACCATTAGGGAGGGGGTAATGGAGATACATCCATCATTACTGACCCCCATCACCCAGGACATGTCCTCTTCTCATTGTGACCATCAGGGAGGAGGTACAGGAGATACATCCATCATTACTGACCCCCATCACCCAGGATATGTCCTCTTTTCATTGTGACCATCAGGGAGGGGGTACAGGAGATACATCCATCATTACTGACCCCCATCACCCAGGATATGTCCTCTTCTCATTGTGACCATAAGGAAGGAGGTACAGGAGATACATCCATCATTACTGACCCCCATCACCCAGGACATGCCCTCTTCTCATTGTGACCATCAGGGAGGGGGTAATGGAGATACATCCATCATTACTGACCCCCATCACCCAGGACATGTCCTCTTCTCATTGTGACCATCAGGGAGGGGGTAATAGAGATACATCCATCATTACTGACTCCCATCACCCAGGACATGCCCTCTTCTCATTGTGACCATCAGGGAGGAGGTACAGGAGCCTGAAGACACACACTCAGCGATTCAGGAACAGCTCCTTCCCCTCGGCCATCCAATTCCTGAATTGACATTAAACCCATGAACACTACCTCTCTACTTTTTTAATATTTCTATTCTTGGACTATTGATTTAATTTATTTTAGATAATTTACCATTTTTCTAATGATTAGATATTGCTGCTTCAAATCCCCCCAAAAAATTCATGACGTACGCCAGTGATAGTAAACTTGATTTTGATTCCAATTCTAATAAAAACTGTAAATTTCAATAAGAAATATAAGCTAATAAAAAAAATGAAAATTAAATTCAATAAGTCGTGCAAAGAGAGAGCTAAAAATAGAGGTTGTGTTTATCAGAATCAGAATCAGGTTTCTTCTCACCGGCATGTGTCGTGAAATTTGTTAACCTATATTGACATCAATGGATCTGGGGTCGAGAGGGTGAACAGCTTTAAGTTCCTCAGCATCCACATCACCGAGGGCCTCACGTGGTCTGTACACACCAGCTGTGTGGTGAAAAAGGCACATCAGCACCTCTTTCACCTCAGACGGTTGAGGAAGTTTGGTACGGGCCCCCAAATCCTAAGAACTTTCTACAAGGGCACAATTGAGAACATCCTGACTGGCTGCATCACTGCCTGGTACGGGAACTGTACCTCCCTCAATCGCAGGACTCTGCAGAGAGTGGTGCGGACAGCCCAGCGCATCTGTAGTTGTGAACTTCCCACTATTCAGGACATTTACAGAGACAGGTGTGTAAAAAGGGCCGGAAGGATCATTGGGGACCCGAGTCACCCCAACCACAAACTGTTCCAGCTGCTCCCATCCGGGAAACGTTACCGCAGCATAAAAGCCAGGACCAACAGGCTCCGGGACAGCTTCTTCCACCAGGCCGTCAGACTGATTAACTCACAGTGACACAACTGTATTTCTATGTTATATTGACTGTCCTGTTGTACATACTATTTATTATAAATTACTATAAATTGCACATTGCAGATTTAGACAGAGATGTAATGGAAAGATTTTTACTCCTCATGTATGTGAAGGATGCAAGTAAAAAAGTCAATTCAATTCAATTGTGTTGGCGTGTGGCCAAGTAGTTAAGGCGTCGGTCTAGTGATCTGAAGGTTGCTAGTTCGAGCCCCAGCCGAGGCAGCGTGTTGTGTCCTTGAGCAAGGCACTTAATCACACATTGCTCTGCGACGACACTGGAGCCAAGCCGTATGGGTCCTAATGCCCTTCCCTTGGACAACATCGGTGTCGTGGAGAGGGGAGACTTGCAGCATGGGCAACTGCTGGTCTTCCACACAACCTTGCCCAGGCCTGCGCCCTGGAAAACCTTCAAAGGCGCAAATCCGTGGTCTCATGAGAGTAACGGATGCCTATTATCAATTCAATTCAATTTGTTAACTTAGCAGCAGAAAAAAATAAGTAAATCAAAAATACAGTAAGTATATAAATGCATATAGGGAGGTAGTGTTTATGGGTTCAATGTCCATTTAGGAAACGGTTGGCAGAGGAAGAAGCTGTTCCTGAATCGCTGAGTGTGTGTCTTCAGGCTCCTGTACCTCCTCCCTGATGGTCACAATAAGAAGAGCGTACATCCTGGGTGATGGGGGTCAGTAATGATGGATGTATCTCCTGTACCTCCTCCCTGATGGTCACAATAAGAAGAGGGTACATCCTGGGTGATGGGGGTCAGTAATGATGGATGTATCTCCTGTACCTCCTCCCTAATGGTCACAATAAGAAGAGGGTACATCCTGGGTGATGGGGGTCAGTAATGATGGATGTATCTCCTGTACCTCCTCCCTGATGGTCACAATGAGAAGAGGACATGTCCTGGGTGATGGGGATCAGTAATGATGGATGTATCTCCTGTACCCCCTCCCTGATGGTCACAATGAGAAGAGGACATGTCCTGGGTGATGGGGGTCAGTAATGATGGACGTATCTCCTGTACCTCCTCCCTGATGGTCACAATGAGAAGAGGATATGTCCTGGGTGATGGGGATCAGTAATGATGGATGTATCTCCTGTACCTCCTCCCTGATGGTCACAATGAGAAGAGGGCGTGTCCTGGGTGATGGGGATCAGTAATGATGGATGTATCTCCATTATCTCCTCCCTGATGGTCACAATGAGAAGAGGACATGTCCTGGGTGATGGGGAGACAGTGAGGTAGTGTTCATGGGTTCAATGTCCATTCAGGAATCGGATGGCAGAGGGGAAGAAGCCGTTCCTGAATCGCTGAGTGTGTGCCTTCAGTCTACCTGATGTTAGCAGTGAGAAAAGGGCATGAGCTGGGTGCTGGAGGTCCTTAATAAAGGACGCCGCCTTTTTGAGACACCGCTCCCTGAAGATGTCCTGGGTACTTTGTAGGCTTGTGCCCAAGATGGAGCCGCCTAGATTTACAACCTTCTGCAGCTTCTTTCGGTCCTGTGCAGTAGCCCCTCCATACCAGACAGTGATGCAGCCTGTCAGAATGCTCTCCACAGTATATCTATAGAAGTTTTAGAGTGTATTTGTTGACATACCTATTCTCTTCAAACTCCTAGTGAAGTATTGTCACTGTCTTGCCCTCTTTATGTACCATGCTGTAAAGTTTCACTGATAATGTAATGGTTTCTCTGTAGCAGCAATGTTTGGGTTGTTACTGGAGATAACGGGGTTTGGACCGCTGTTGTTCTTCCTTGTGAGTCTGGAAGAGAGATTTTCGCAGGCTTTTGCAGGGGAGAGATGAGGAGAGAAGACGCGAATGGAGAGAGTTGGTAGACCGCCGGACGGGGTGGACTTGGAGCGAGGGTCCGGAGGGCAGCGATGATCGGAGGAGGTCGAACGACTTATCAGTGAGATCCAACATTGCGCAATAGACTGTTTAATAAGAATGGGACTTTTTTTTCATTTTCTTTACCAACCATACAGTCAAATTAAGAATTATAAAGCTCAATCGCTTAATCGCATATTGTGTACTGTTTGTTATTTCGGAGTACTGATTTGTAACGGGGGGCACATCGCGCAGCATCCACCCAAACGAGATTTCTTAAGTTTGGCCGGGGCGGGGTCTATCACCCCCTATACTTAGCCGCTAGCCATTTATAACTGCATCAATATGTTGGGACCAGGTTAGATTTGCAGAGATCTTGACACCCAGGAACTTGAAACTGCTCACTCTCTCCACTTCTGATCCCTCTATGAGGATGGGTATGTGTTCCTTCATCTTACCCTTCTTGAAGTCCGCAATCAGCTCTTTCGTCTTACTGACGTTGAGTGCCAGGTTGTTGCTGTGGCACCATTCCACTAGTTGGCATATCTCACTCCTGTACACCCTCTCCTCACCACCTGAGATTCTACCAACAATGGTTGTATCATCAGCTAATTTAAAGATGGTATTTAAGCTATGCCTAGCCACACAGTCATGGGTATAGAGAGAGTAGAGCAGTGGGCTAAGCACACACCCCTGAGGTGCACCAGCGTTGATCGTCAGCGAGGAGGAAATATTATCACCAATCCGCCGAGATTGTGGTCTTCCGGTATATATGCTACCTAGTATCCAAGACATCTTCAAGGAGCAGAGCCTCAAAAAGGCGTCGTCCATCATTAAGAACCCCCATCCTGTTACTGGGCGAGAGAGAATCTTCCGGAGGGAAGTCCCCAAAATCCCCGGCTTTGCCTGCTGCTGGCGACCGAGGCTGAGGTCGAATCGTTCGGATAGAGATGGCGCTCGGTACTCGGTGTCGGAGGGCTCGTCAGAGGCTCGATGTTTTTCGGACGGACTCAGAGTCGGACTGTGGTCGGGCATGGCAGGGAGAGTTTTCTTCCTTCTCCCGTCTGCGTGAGATGTGGGACCTTCGAGAGACTTTGAGACTTTTTTTTTTACCGTGCCCATGGTCTGTTCTCTATCAAATTATGGTATTGTTGCAGTGTTGTAACTATATGTTATAAATATGTAGTTTTTGTCAGTTTTTCAGTCTTGGTCTGTCCTGTGTTTCTGTGATATCACACCGGAAGAACATCGTATTGTTTCTTAATGCATGCATTACTAAATGACAATAAAAGAGGACTGCGAGTCCTCGTAATCTAATCTAATCTAACCACCCGGGACGTGCCCTCTTCTCGTTGTTGTCGTCAGGAAGGAGGTACAGGAGCCACATCCAGGATTCAGGGGGCTGCTTCCCCTCTGCCATCCAGTTTTGGAATGGACAGCCAACGCACGAACTCTTCCTCATTTGTTTGCTCTATCTTTTCGCACTACTTGCTTAAATTTTAATGGATATTTCACATTGTAATTTACAGAATTTTTAAAAATTGTGCCCTGCCACAGCAAAGTTCGAGATAACATTTATTATCAGAGTACATACGTGTCACTACGCACAGTCCTGAGATTCTTTTCCCTGTGGGCACACTCAGCAGACCGACAGAACAGAACTGTCAACGGGGTCAATGGACAGCAGGCCGTGCAAACGCGAATATAAAGGAACAGCGGTAAGTATCGAGAGCGTGAGATAACAAGGTAAAGAGATCTTAAAGCCACAACCATCGGTTGTGGGAACACCAGGAATGGAACGAGCGTAGTTCAATCACAAACAAGGGAAGATCTGCAGATGCTGGAAATCCAGAGCAACACACACACACACACACACACACACACACACACCAAATGCTGGAGGAACTCAGCAGGCCAGGGTTGCATCTACGGGAAAGGGTAAACAGTCAACGTTTCCACAAGACCATCAGACATAGGAGCAGAGGCAGGCCATTCGGCCCATCGAGCCTGCTCTGCCATTCAATCACGGGCTGATCCAATTCTTCCAGTCGCCCCCACTCCCCTGCCTTCTCCCCCATCCCCTCTGATGCCCTGGCTAATGAAGAACCTGTCTATATCTGCCTTAAATGCACCCAATGACTTGGCCTCCACAGCCGCTCATGGCAACAGATTCCAGCGATTGACCGCCCTCTGACAAAAGTAATTTTTTCACATCTCTGTTCTAAATGGACGTCCTTCAATCCTGAAGTTGTGCCTCTTGTCCTAGACTCCCCTACCATGGAAAATAACTTTGCCGTATCTAATCTGTTTAGGCCTTTTAACATTCAGAATGTTTCAATGAGATCCCCCTCTTATTCCCTGAACTCCAGGGAATACAGCCCAAGAGCTGCCAGACATTCCTCATACGGTAACCTTTTCATTCATGGAATCATTCTCGTGAGTCTTCTCTGAACCCTCTCCAATGTCAGCACATCCTTTCTAAAATAAGGAGCCCAAAACTGCACACAACGCCAGTGTGGTCTGTGACGAGAATACACATAAATTAAGATGCTTGCTGGCCTGGGGTTGCATCAGTGGCATCAGCAGTTGGTCTGCCACCTGTCCTCAGGGGAGGGAGAGATAAGGAACACAATGAGCAGCATTTGCAGATGTTAATGAAGGAGCCATCAGTCTGGGTATTGTCAAGATCGGCTCCCCCTTTGAACCCTGAACTGTTTGAAGTGATGGACAGGCGATCTGGAGATGTGTAATGAAGGGACGGGAGAGAGAGCTGTCTGGAGCGGCTCCCCCTTTGAACCCTGAACTGTTTGAAGTGATGGACAGGCCATACCCCAGCAGGGGGGTAAAAAGGGACAGTTCGCTAAGGCAGGACACGCACACGACACTTGAGGTAACGAGACCCTGGAAGCGGTGTGCCTCTCACAAGTCGGTGAGAAGCTCTTGGACGGCTGATCGCGGGATCAGCCTTAAACGCACAAGGTGGAAAGGTACGATCAGTGGGAACCCGGTGTGTGTCCGCCCTCGTCTGGGTGCCGGGTTCACTGCAGAGGATCGACCGCATCTGGAGGAGGGGTCACAGTCGGTGACCTCAGGTGACATCACCAAGGACCCACCCGAAAGCTGCTTGTGAGCCATATCGCCGGTCTGTGTGTGGAAGCCGTTCTGAATGATCAGTCGTTCTCGTTCTCTCTCTCCTTCCCCCCACGTTGTCCATCACCCTGGCAACGATTACTGCGAACTGAACTAAATTGGACTGAACTTTGTGTCACTTTGAAATTGGTCATTTACCCCTAGACAATGATAGAGCTTGATTGATCCTGTTATCTTAATTCTGTGCACATGTGTGTTTATCATTGTTGAACTGTTGCATTTACTATCCTTTCGATTACTGTGTTGCTTGTTTCTTTAATAAAACTTTCTTAGTTCTAGTAATCCAGACTCCAACTGAGTGATCCATTTCTGCTGGTACGTAACAGGTCTCACTAGTGCCTTATAGAGCTTCAACATCACATCCCTTCTTTTATATTCTATCCCTCTGGAAATGAACGCCAACATTGCATTCGCCTTCTTTACCACCGACTCAACCTGGAGGTTAACCTTTTGGGTATCCTACAGAAGGACTCCTTTGCATCTCTGCATTTTGAATTCTCTCCTCATCGGAATAATAGTCTGCCTGTTTATTTCTTATCTCTTTCACCGAAGGGCATGACCATACACTTTCCATTTCATTTGCCACTTCTTTGCCCGTTCCCCTGAACTATCTGAATTTCGGGCTTGTCTGGCCTTCGTCAGAACTGGTGAGGGGTCTCGGCTCCAAAATGTCAACTGCTTGCTCTTTTTTCCACAGATGCTGCCTGCCCTGCTTTGTTCCTCCGGAATTTTGTCACAACCTGACCCAGCGACATTAACCCTGTTGCTGAATCTCACAGGCCTGGGCCCGGACCCTTCTCAGCCGTATACCCCAGTGTCTCTCGTCTGTCTGCGCAGGAGATAGGAGCCTGTCTTTTCGCTGGAGAATAACTACTGTTAGAAACCCACTGATTACCAACACCCAGAGATAATAACACCACCCAATTTATCGCAAGCACGTTGATTTGCTTTCTCTCACCAACCTAAATTACAGCCTTGCAAATTATCCCCTCCCCGAGATTTCTGTTGCCGGCTTGGAATCTGAAACAGGTTTATCATCAGCGTCGCAGATGACATGAAATTTGTCGTTCAGAGATGGCCGATGTAAAATTACTATACCAAACGAAATACATCTGCGTCGCTGTGCAAAATGTCTTAGCAGGCAAGAGAGAGGGTGCTGGAGACTTTTGCACACGGCACTGTATCTGTCAACGTGGAGCGGAGGGCAAGTTTGTAAACCGGGCGGGAGGCGAAGGGTGTCGGGAATGGCGAGGGTGCAGCTCCACGGGACGGGTAAGAGAGGAGTGCCGGGACGGGGAAGTGACACGGGAGCAGACCCACCCAGCCTTGAGGCACCAAGCAAAGGCATTTGATTCCAAACTGTCCATTTTTTGATCATTACAGAATGTCTCTCTGGTGCTTCCCACTCCCTTCCTTCTCCCTTCCCCTTTTCCCGACCATGTTTCCCCTCTCCCTTCCCCTTTTCCCAACCACGATTCCCCCTCTCCCTTCCCCTTTTACCAACATGATTCCCCTCTCCCTTCCCTTTTTCCCAACCACAATTCCCCCCTTCCCTTCCCCTTTTCCCAACCATGATTCCCCCTCTCCCTTCTCCTTTTCACAACCATGATTCTCTCTCCCTTCCCCTTTTCCCAACCATGAATCCCCCTCTCCCTTCCCCTTTTACCAACATGATTCCCCTCTCTCTTCCCTTTTTCCCAACCACAATTCCCCCCTTCCCTTCCCCTTTTCCCAACCATGATTCCCCCTCTCCCTTCTCCTTTTCCCAACCATGATTCCCCCTCCCTTCCTCTTTTCCCAACCATGATTCCCCTCTCCCATCCCCTTTTACCAACATGATTCCCCTTTCCCTTCCCTTTTTCCCAACCACAATTCCCCCCTTCCCTTCCCCTTTTCCCAACCATGATTCCCCCCTCCCTTCCCCTTTTCCCAACCACAATTCCCCCTTCCCTTCCCCTTTTCCCAACCATGATTCCCCCTCTCCCTTCCCCTTTTCCCAACCATGATTCCCCTCTCCCTTCCCCTTTTCCCAACCATGATTACCCCTCTCCCTTCCACTTTTCCCAACCATGATTCCCTGTCTCCCTTCCCCTTTTCCCACTCTCAGTCCACAATAGAGACCCATATCAGAATCAGGTGTATTGTCACTCACATAGGTCATGAAATTTATTTGTTTTTCTTTGCGTCAGCAGTACAGGGCAATACGTAAAATTACTACAGTACTGTGCAAAAGTCCTTCTTCTCCAGCCATTTGCCTTTCCAGCCCACCTGGCTTCACCTATCACCTTCTCGCCCTCCTCCTTCCCCTCCCTCCCCCCCCCCACCTTCTTCTTTCTGGCATCTTCAGCCCTGAAGAAAGGTCTTGGCCGGAAATGTCGACTGTTTCTTCCTCTCCTTTGATGGTGCCCGAGCTGCTGAGTTCCTCCAGCATTTCGAGTCGGTTGCTATAGAGAAAGGTAACATCCTGAATGATCCCACCCACTCTGCTCACGGACTGTCCGTCCCACTCCCATCGGGGAGGAGGCTACGTAGCACCCACACCAGGACCGTGAGGGATCCCACCCACCCTGCTCACGGACTGTCCGTCCCACTCCCATCGGGGAGGAGGCTACGTAGCGTCCACACCAGGACCGTGAATTATCCCACCCACCCTGCTCACGGACTGTCTGTCCCACTCCCATCGGGGAGGAGGCTACGTAGCGTCCACACCAGGACCGTGAAGGGTCCCCACCCTGCTCACGGACTGTCTGTCCCACTCCCATCGGGGGAGGAGGCTACGTATCATCCACCCCAGGACCGTGAGGGATCCCCACCCACCCTGCTCACGGATTGTCCGTCCCACTCCCATCGGGGAGGAGGCTACGTAGCGTCCACACCAGGACCGTGAATTATCCCACCCACCCTGCTCACGGACTGTCCGTCCCACTCCCATCGGGGAGGAGGCTACGTAGCGTCCACACCAGGACCGTGAAGGATCCCACCCACCCTGCTCACGGACTGTCCGTCCCACTCCCATCGGGGAGGAGGCTACGTAGCGTCCACACCAGGACCGTGAATTATCCCACCCACCCTGCTCACGGACTGTCCGTCCCACTCCCATCGGGGAGGAGGCTACGGAGCGTCCACACCAGGACCGTGAAGGATCCCACCCACCCTGCTCACGGACTGTCCGTCCCACTCCCATCGGGGAGGAGGCTACGTAGCGTCCACACCAGGACCGTGAAGGATCCCACCCACCCTGCTCACGGACTGTCCGTCCCACTCCCATCGGGGAGGAGGCTACGTAGCGTCCACACCAGGACCGTGAAGGGTCCCCACCCTGCTCACGGACTGTCTGTCCCACTCCCATCGGGGGAGGAGGCTACGTATCATCCACCCCAGGACCGTGAGGGATCCCCACCCACCCTGCTCACGGATTGTCCGTCCCACTCCCATCGGGGAGGAGGCTACGTAGCGTCCACACCAGGACCGTGAATTATCCCACCCACCCTGCTCACGGACTGTCCGTCCCACTCCCATCGGGGAGGAGGCTACGTAGCGTCCACACCAGGACCGTGAAGGATCCCACCCACCCTGCTCACGGACTGTCCGTCCCACTCCCATCGGGGAGGAGGCTACGTAGCGTCCACACCAGGACCGTGAATTATCCCACCCACCCTGCTCACGGACTGTCCGTCCCACTCCCATCGGGGAGGAGGCTACGGAGCGTCCACACCAGGACCGTGAAGGATCCCACCCACCCTGCTCACGGACTGTCCGTCCCACTCCCATCGGGGAGGAGGCTACGTAGCGTCCACACCAGGACCGTGAAGGGTCCCCACCCTGCTCACGGACTGTCTGTCCCACTCCCATCGGGGGAGGAGGCTACGTATCATCCACCCCAGGACCGTGAGGGATCCCCACCCACCCTGCTCACGGATTGTCCGTCCCACTCCCATCGGGGAGGAGGCTACGTAGCGTCCACACCAGGACCGTGAGGGATCCCACCCACCCTGCTCACGGACTGTCCGTCCCACTCCCATCGGGGAGGAGGCTACGTAGCGTCCACACCAGGACCGTGAATTATCCCACCCACCTTGCTCACGGACTGTCCGTCCCACTCCCATCGGGGAGGAGGCTACGTAGCGTCCACACCAGAACCGTGAAGGGTCCCACCCACCCTGCTCACGGATTGTCTGTCCCACTCCCATCGGGGAGGAGGCTACGTAGCACCCACACCAGGACCCATCGGACTCGAAAATAGTGCGAAGTTTTTGTTGGGAAACTACTCCTCTGCATCTCCTTGTCACTGCCTGTGATTCTACCAACAGCAATGCGGTACCATTGCTGAATTTATGAACAGCTCTTGATACTTATGTTATCCAGAGATACAGTTGGGAACAAGTTATTCCGGCCAAACGAGGGACACCACACAACAATCTAATGTCTTAGACCACAGACCATATGATATGGGAGCAGAATTCTGCCATTCGTCCCCATTGAGTCTGTTCATCGTGGCTGATGCAATTTCTCTCTCGGCCCCAATCTCCTGCCTTCTCCCCATATCCCTTCATGCCCTGACCTGACCACTGGAGAATCTATCAACCTCTGCCTTAACTATACATCTGCCTGTGGCAAAGAATTCCACAGATTCACCACTCTCTGCCTACAGAAATCCTTCCCCATTTCCGTTCCATTCTGAGGCTGTGTCCTCTTGTCTTGGACTCTCCCACCATAGGAAACACCCTCTCTCCATCCACCCTATCAAGGCCTTGCACCATTTGACAGGTTTGTCTTGTCTTCTCTTGTCATACGGTGGTGGCTGGGAATGGACCCAGGTGCAAGACACAGGCACTGAAGTACTAGGGACAGGACTAGGATACAGGGTGAGGGCTAGGACATGGACAAGAAATCCGGGAACCCGGAACAGGACCGGACAAGAGAGCTAGGAGCCCCGCCTTGGACTCCAAGCCAGAGTCTGGACAAGGACCCAGTACCTGGGTCTTTCCTCTGGCTCGGACCCCAGAACTAGGCAAGGACGTGACTTGGCTGGCAGGCAGGATGAGGCTGGAGTCTTCAGACTTGAGGCAAGGCTGGAGACCAGAGACTTGAGGCAAGGCTGGAGACCAGAGACTTGAGGTGAGGCTGGAAACCAGGGGTCTTGAAGCTCTTCCTGGGCAGGGTGCGGATCACCTGGGCAGGGCACGGATCTCCACCCAATGGAGGCGAGTCACAGGAAGGGACAGAACCAACTGCAGGGTAATGGCAATCTGTCCTGACTTACCCGACGGAGGCAAGGGACAGGAAGGGAGCTAGGTACAGGGTGGCTCCAAGACAAGGTAAGGCTTCAGGTGAGGAAACAGAAGGTAGAGGAAGGGATACAAGGAGTAATTACAAGAACAATCCAGCAGCCACACCCTGGTCTCTGGAGGTATTTATGCAGCCAGCCCCAATGAGCATCAGCTGCCTCAATTAGTGCTCAACAGGAACAGAAACAGGGTAGGCAGGAAAACCTGGAGCAAAGGTCAATGGACCGGACCGTGAACCGGAATGCGGACCTCACGGACCGGAGCATGACATCTCTTGTCCATACTGCACCAACTGCCGCCGCTGGGCTATAAACGTGCAGGAGCGATGTGTGGTTAAGTGCCTTGCTCAAGGACACAACACGCTGTCTCGGCCGGGGTTCAAACTCACGACCTTCAGATCGCTAGACCGACGCCTTAACCACTTGGCCACGCGCCAACACTCGTTTCAATGAGGTCCCCCCCTCATTCTTCTGAACTCCAGCGAGTGCAGACCCAGAGCCATCAAACGCTCTTCAATGTGACAAGCTGTTCATTTTCGTGAACCTCCTTTGAACCCTCTCCAGTTTCAGCCCGTCCTTCCTAAGTTGAGGGGCCCAGAACTGCTTACGTTACTCCTAGTGAGGCCTCGCCAGTGCTTTATAAAGCCTCAACATTACGCCCTTGCTTTTACATTCTAGTCCTCTTGAAATGAATGCCAAGATTGCACCTGCCTCCCTCACTACAGAGTCGAGCTGCAAATTAACCTTGAAGGAATCCTGCGCAAGGACTCCCAAGTCCCTTTCTGCCTCGTTCTTTTTTGACCCTAGCCTGATCACAGGACAGCATACAACGACCAAGTAACCGACTAACCGGTACTCCTTTGGACTGTGGGTGGAAACCGGAGCACCCAGAGGAAACCCACCCGTTCACCGGGAGGACGTAGAAACTCCTTAGAGGTGGCGTCATAACTGAACCCTGAACACCGATGCCCCGAGACTATACGCGCCACATTATCTGCCGTGCTGCTCGCGATATGAGTTGAGCTGCACAGCCAGAGTGCAGAGAGAAAGAGAGTATTGCAGCGAGCTGGCTAAGAACACATCCCCGAGGTGCAGCTGTGTTGATTGTCAGCTAGGAGGCTGATGTTGTCACAACAACTTGTGTTGACGGAGGAATTTTCATCGTGGCAAAACTTCCCGAGGAGCATATCAAAGAAAAGGTTTCCAACGTTTCAAGGCTACAATTTAACGTCAGAGAAACGTATACAATATACATCCTGAAATTCTTTTTCTTCACAACCATCCACAAAAGCAGAGGAGTGCCCCCAAAAAATGATTAACACTTAAATGTTAGAACCCCAAAGTCCACCCCCCCAGCTCCCCCTCCCTCCCAAGCATAAGCAGCACTAAAGCAATGATCCCTCCTCCCCCCACCGGCAAAAAAAAAAGCATCAGCACCCACCACCGAGCACTCAAGCGTGCAGCAAAGCATTAATAAAGACACAGACTTGCAGTACCCCAGATACTACTCATTCACCCGGTATTCAACATACCACAGGCTCTCTCTCTTTCTCTAATAAGGGAAAAAGAGGTGTCTCCGTTTCACAGCGAGAGGGGAGACATAACAAACGATGTTAATAGTCCGTTGCATCGCTTTTTCCCAGCTCTGTGCCCAAAGATCTTCCAGGACAGAGTTGTTGTATTAAGGCTGTGAACAATGGCGCATTCAAAGACGCGAACGAAAGCAAACTGGAGGGTTTGCGCAGCAGCTGTGGGCAAAAGGAGCTATCGACCTCAGTTTCTCTAGGAATGTTATCTGTGCTGCTTGGGCAAAGGCTGTTTTCCAAACTGGTGAGAAAATTTAAAGATCTGAGGAACTTGGGAGTCCTTGTTGTAGGATTCCCTGAAGGTTAACTTGAATTGAATTGACTTCATTTCTTTCATCCTGCACATACGTGAGGAGTAAAAATCTCTACGTCTCCGTTTAAATGTGCAGTGTGCAATCATAGTAATTTATAATAAATAGAACAGTCAATGTAATATAGAGTACACTCAGATCAGTGTGAATTAATCAGTCTGATGGTCTGGTGGAAGAAGCTGTCCCGGAGCCTGTTGGTCCTGGCTTTTATGCTGCGGTACCGTTTCCCGGATGGTAGCAGCTGGAACAGTTTGTGGTTGGGGTGACTCGGGTCCCCAATGATCCTTCGGGCCCTTTTTACACACCTGTCTCTGTAACTGTCCTGAATAGTGGGAAGTTCACATCTACAGATGCACTGGGCTGTCCGCACCACTCTCTGCAGAGTCCTGCGATTGAGGGAGGTACAGGTCCCGTACCAGGCAGTGATGCAGTCAGTCAGGATGCTCTCAATTGTGCCCCTGTAGAGAGTTCTTAGAATTTTGGGGCCCATACCAAACTTCCTCAACCGTGAGGTCCTCGGTGATGTTTCTGCTGAGGAACTTAAAGCTGTTTAAGCCACGAGTCGATGGTGAGGAAGGCAGGTGTGATGTTGGCGTTCATTTCGAGAGGAGGCTATGTGGCATCCATACCAGGACCCACCAAACTCAAAACAAGTGACTTTCCCCAAGCAGTGAGCCTGATCAACACCTCCACCCACTAACCCACCCCTCCACAACCCCAAACCACCACTACTCTATCATTTCCTGTCAGAGTCACCTTCTGTGCAGACACTCCTGTGCCCAGAGTCACTTTATGGACAGACAATCAATCTCTGTGTATAAGCTAGCTGATGTATTTATATTTATTGTGTTTTTTTTATTATTTATGTGTCTTTATCTATATCTTATTGTGTTTTTCTTGTGCTGTACCGGATGCAAAGTGACAATAAACTGAAAGGTCTCGGCCCGAAACGTCAACTGCTTATTCATTTCTACAGGTGCTGCCTGACCTGCTGAGTTCCTCCGGCACTGTGTGTGTGTGTGTGTGAGAGAGAGAGAGTGTGTGTCTGTGTGTGTACGTGTGTCACTGTGTGTGTGTGTGTGTGTGTGTGTGTGTGTGTGTGAGAGAGAGTGTGTGTCTGTGTGTGTACGTGTGTCACTGTGTGTGTGTGTGTGTGTGTGTGTGTGTGTGAGAGAGAGAGAGTGTGTGTCTGTGTGTGTACGTGTGTCACTGTGTGTGTGTGTGTGAGAGAGAGTGTGTCTCTGTGTGTGTACGTGTGTCACTGTGTGTGTGTGTGTGTCTGTGTGTGTGTGTGAGAGAGAGAGAGTGTGTGTCTGTGTGTGTACGTGTGTCACTGTGTGTGTGTGTGTGTGTGTGTGTGTGTGAGAGAGAGTGTGTGTCTGTGTGTGTACGTGTGTCACTGTGTGTGTGTGTGTGTGTGTGTGTGTGTGTGTGTGTTTGGATTTCCAGCGTCATTGCCGTCATCCACAGAACATTATGAGCTGTTGCTTAGAATTTCTGTGCTGCGAGACTAGAGGTGCCAGATTCCCTCCATTCTCTCTCCCCCCTGTCTCTCTCTTTCCCTCTGTGTGTGTGTGTTTCTCTCTGTCTGTCTGTCTGTCTGTCTGTCTCTCTGTTTCTCTCTCTCTGTCTGCCTGTCTGTCTGTCTGTCTCTCTCTCAGGCAGTGACCGTCCCATTTAGCAACGTGGCAGTGAACCATCGAGCCGCGACCAATGCCAGCGCGTCTGCTTGGATTAGAGAGCCGGGCCACAGGTGGACCATCTGCCTGGGACTGCAGCTCGGCCAGGCGAGCAGTCTGCTGATAATCCACCACAGACAAACAGCCAGCTCGTCAATCTGTCCCCTCCCGCCCCCACCCCACAAAACCTGCAGCCTGACGATTGTTAGCCGCCACCCACCCCACCTCGTTGCGCCGCTCCCCTCCCCGACTGCCGGCGAATTGGGGAAGGGCGCGGATCTCCCGACCGTCATCCGGCCGTGATGAAAGACGCCCAACTGAGGGGTCCCCCCGCGGAGTCACCGGCTGCCCGACTCTGTCGGATGGAGAACTACCAAGACCAAAGGCCTGACGATGCCTCTCCCCGCCTCACCTGGGGAAGCTCCCAGCCAGACCCAAGTGCGGCTACCCCCTTTCAACTTCTGTTCGGATACTGAGGGTGACTGAGAGGTCTTGTCTTTTAATGGTCGAGGCATTGGGATTTAAAGTCAGCCAGTTACATTGCAACTTTACAAAACTCTAGTCAGGCCCTGTAAAAAGGGCCCGAAGAATCATTGGGGACCCGAGTCACCCCAACCACAAACTGTTCCAGCTGCTACCATCCGGGAAACGGTACCGCAGCATAAAAGCCAGGACCAACAGGCTCCAGGACAGCTTCTTCCACCAGGCCATCAGACTGATTAACTCACGCTGATTTGAGTGTATTTCTATGTTACAGTGACTGTTCTATTTATTATAAATTACGATGATCGCACATTTAGAGGGAGCCGCTTTTACTCCTGGTGTATATGAAGGATTTAAGAAATAAAGTCAATTCAATTCAGGTCATCAGACTGACTTAATTCATGCCCTCTATTTCCTGAGGAGACTGAGGTCCTTTAACATCTGCCGGACGATGCTGAGGATGTTCTACGAGTCTGTGGTGGCCAGTGCGATCATGTTTGCTGTTGTGTGCTGGGGCAGCAGGCTGAGGGTAGCAGACACCAACAGAATCAACAAACTCATTCGTAAGGCCAGTGATGTTGTGGGGATGGAACTGGACTCTCTGACGGTGGTGTCTGAAAAGAGGATGCTGTCCAAGTTGCATGCCATCTTGGACAATGTCTCCCATCCACTACATAATGTACTGGGTGGGCACAGGAGTACATTCAGCCAGAGACTCATTCCACCGAGATGCAACACAGAGCGTCATAGGAAGTCATTCCTGCCTGTGGCCATCAAACTTTACAACTCCTCCCTTGGAGGGTCAGACACCCTGAGCCAATAGGCTGGTCCTGGACTTATTTCCTGGCATAATTTACATATTACTATTTAACTATTTATGGTTCTATTACTATTTATTATTTATGGTGCAACTGTAACGAAAACCAATTTCCCCCGGGATCAGTAACGTATGACTATGACTATGACTATGACTAGGATACAACTGTATTTCTAGGGTATATTGACTGCCCTGTTATAGATGCTACTTATTACAGATTGTGTGGGCACTTGGCCAAGTGGTTAAGGCATTGGACTAGTCACCTGAAGGTCGTGAGTTCGAGCCCCAGCCGAGGGAACGTGTTGTGTCCTTGAGCAAGGCACTTAATCACACATTGCTCTGCGACGACACCGGTGCCAAGCTGTATGGGTCCTAATCCCCTTCCCTTGGACAACATCGGTGGCGTGGAGAGGGGAGACTTGCAGCATGGGCAACTGCCGGTCTTCCATACAACCTTGCCCAGGCCTGCGCCCTGGAGAGTGAAGACTTTCCAGGCGCAGATCCATGGTCTCGCAAGACTAACAGATGCCTTAATTATTACAGATTGCACATTCAGACGGAGATGTCTGATAAAGATTTTTACTCCTCGTGTACGTGAAAGATGTGAGAAATAAAAGTCAATTCAGTTTGGGGTATTGAATCCCGTTCTGGTCGCCCCAGTATAGGGGGGATGTCGAGGTCTTTGGAGACGGAGAAGGAGAGGTTCGCCAGGGCGCCTTAAGGTCTTATTACCGGGCGTGCGCTAGCACGAGAGGCCAGACCAACTTGGGTTGTAAACACAAAATACTCTGCAGATGCTGGGGTCAAAGCAACACTCACACCACTCTGGAGGAACTAAGCAGGCCGGGCAGCATCCGTGGAAACGATCAGTCCACGTCTCGGGCCGGAGCCCTTCGTCAGGACTGAAGAGGGAAGGGGCAGGGGCAGAAGCCCTATAACGACCTGGGTTGTTATCTCTGGAGCGCTGGAGGGGAGATCCAGCAGAGGTTTACAAGAGTATGAGAGGCATAGGCAGGGTGGTCAGGGAGTATCTGTTCCCTGGGGTTGAAATGCCGAATACCACAGGGTGTGCTTTGAAGGCGAGGTGGGGGGGGGCAGGTACAAAGGGTCAAGTTTTTTTTAACACACACACACACACACACACACACACAGTGATGGGTTTCTGGAATGTGTACCCTGGGGTGGTGGGAGAGACAGGAACGTTGAGGGGGAGGGGTTGTTCCCAAACTTCTCTATGCCATGGGCTGATACCATTTGGCCACGGGTCCGTACACCCCAGGCTGGGGAATCCCTACATTAGAGATTTTTTTTAAAGAGACGTTCAGACACGTGGCGTAGCGACATCAGTGCCGGACTTCAGGACGAAAGGTCCCGAGTTCGAATCCAGCCGGCTCCCCTGCGCGCTTTCCATCTGTGATCTCTTCGGAAACTCACCCGGCAGAAGGCAATGGCCAACCACTGCCTCGTAACTTATATGTTATATGTAACTTGCCTCGTACACCGTTCCCCACTACCTCAGAGAGACGTGGAGGGAAATCGACTGCTAACCGGAGAACCTCCAGAGGTGACGTAGACACATGGGGGAAAGGGAAGGATATGGATGGTTTGTTGGGAGAGCGATTGCTTTGGTTGGCCATCTGATTACTACTTTAATTGGGTTGACACAACATCGTGTTCCTGTGCTGTACTTTGTCACATGGTGTGAGCAGAATTATCTGCAGCTTAATGTGAAAAAGACTAAGGAGCTGGTGGTAGACCTGAGGAGAACTAAGGTACCGGTGACCCCTGTTTCCATCCAGGGGGTCAGTGTGGACATGGTGGAGGATTATAAATACCTACGGATACGAATTGACAATAAACTGGACTGATCAAAGAACACTGAGGCTGTCTACAAAAAGGGTCAGAGCCGTCTCTATTTCCTGAGGAGACTGAGGTCCTTTAACACCTGCCGGACGATGCTGAGGATGTTCTATGAGTCTGTGGTGGCCAGTGCTATCATGTTTGCTGTTGTGTGCTGGGGCAGCAGGCTGAGGGTAGCAGACACCAACAGAATCAACAAACTCATTCGTAAGGCCAGTGATGTTGTGGGGATGGAACTGGACTCTCTGATGGTGGTGTCTGAAAAGAGGATGCTGTCCAAGTTGCATGCCATCTTGTACAATGTCTCCCATCCACTACATAATGTACTGGGTGGGCACAGGAGTACATTCAGCCAGAGACTCATTCCACCGAGATGCAGCACAGAGCATCATAGGAAGTCATTCCTGCCTGTGGCCATCAAACTTTACAACTCCTCCCTTGGAGGGTCAGACACCCTGAGCCAATAGGCTGGTCCTGGACTTATTTCATAATTTACTGGCATAATTTACATATTACTATTTAATTATTTATGGTTCTATTACTATTTATTATTTATGGTGCAACTGTAATGAAAACCAGTTTCCCCCGGGATCAATAAAGTATGACTATGACTATGACTCTGACTAAACCCACTGACTCTCACAGCTACCCAAACGAGACCTTTTCCCACCCTGTCTCTTGTAAAAACGCCACCCTCTTCTCTCAATTCCTCCGTCTCGTGCAAAAGAGACACACACACACACACACACACACACACACAGACACACCACATACACACACACACACACACACACCACATACACACACACACACACACACACCACATACACACACACACACACACACCACATACACACACACACACATACACACACACACATACACACACACACACACACACACACACACACCACATACACACACCACATACACACACACACACCACATACACACACACACACACAGAGACACACACACACACACACACAGACACACACACACACATACACACACACACATACACACACACACACACACACCACATACACACACACACACATACACACACACACACATACACACACACACATACACACACACACACACACACACCACATACACACACACACACATACACACACACACATACACACACACACACACACACACACACCACATACACACACACACACATACACACACACACATACACACACACACACACACACCACATACACACACACACACACACACACCACATACACACACACACACATACACACACACACATACACACACACACACACACACACACACCACATACACACACCACATACACACACACACACCACATACACACACACACACACAGAGACACACACACACACACACCACATACACACACACACACATACACACACACACACACACACACACACACATACACACACACACACACACACCACATACACACACACACATACACACACACACATACACACACACACACACACACACACACACACACACACACCACATACACACACACACACATACACACACACACATACACACACACACACACACACACACCACATACACACACACACACACACCACATACACACACACACACCACATACACACACACACCACATACACACACACACACACACACACACACATAACTAGCATAACGGGGTGCCTAAGACTAAAAAACAAGTTTCATGTCATCTGTGATAAACCTGATTCTGATCTGCGTCTCTATTGTGGACTGAGAGTGGAAAGGGGAAGGGAGAGGAGATTCATGGTTGGGAAAAGGGGAAGGGAGAGGGGAATCATGGTTGGGAAAAGGGGAAGTGAGAGGAGAATCGTGGTTGGGAAAAGGGGAAGTGAGAGGAGAATCGTGGTTGGGAAAAGGGGAAGGGAGAGGGGAATCATGGTTGGGAAAAGGGGATGGGAGAGGGAATCATGGTGGGGAAAAGGGGAAGGGAGAGGGGAATCATGAATGGGACAAGGGGAAGGGAGAGGGGAATCATGGTTGGGAAAAGGGGAAGGGAGAGGGGGAATCATGGTTGGGAAAAGGGGAAGGGAGAGGGGAATCATGGTTGGGAAAAGGGGAAGGGAGAGGGTGAATCATGGTTGGGAAAAGGGGAAGGGAGAAGGGGAATCATGGTTGGGAAACGGGGAAGGGAGAGGAGAATCGTGGTTGGGAAAAGGGGAAGGGAGAGGGGAATCATGGTTGGGAAAAGGGGAAGGGAGAGGGGAATCATGGTTGGGAAAAGGGGAAATGAGAGGGGGAATCATGGTTGGGAAAAGGGGAAGGGAGAGGAGAATCATGGTTGGGGAAAGGGGAAGGGAGAGGGGGATCATGGTTAGGAAAAGGGGAAGGGAGAGGGGAATCATGGTTGGGAAACGGGGAAGGGAGAGGAGCATCGTGGTTGGGAAAAGGGGAAGGGAGAGGGGAATCATGGTTGGGGAAAGGGGAAGGGAGAGGGGGAATCATGGTTGGGAAAAGGGGAGGGGAGAGGGGAATCGTGTTTGGGAAAAGGGGAAGGGAGAGGGGAATCATGGTTGGGAAAAGGGGAAGGGAGAGGGGAATCATGGTTGGAAAAGGGGAAGGGAGAGGGGGAATCATGGTTGGGAAAAGGGGAAGGGAGAGGGGTATCATGTTTGGGAAAAGGGAAAGGGAGAGGGGGAATCATGGTTGGGAAAAGGGGAAGGGAGAGAGGAATCATGGTTGGGAAAAGGGGAAGGGAGAGGGGAATCATGGTTGAGAAAAGGGGAAGGAAGAGGGGAATCGTGTTTGGGTAAAGGGGAAGGGAGAGGGGAATCATGGTTGGGAAAAGGGGAAGGGAGAGGTGAATCAGGTTGGGAAAAGGGGAAGGGAGGGGGGTATCATGGTTGGGGAAGGGAGAAGGGATGGAATAGGAAACACCAGGGAGACATTCTGTAATGATCAATAAACCAATTGTTTGGGATCAAATGACCTTTTGTCTGGTGTCTCAGGGCTGGGTGAGTCTGCACCTGTGCCACCCCACCGCCCCCGGCACCCCTTCTCTGCCACCTGTCCCCCCACCCTCTCCATTTGCAACATCCTTTGACCCCGCCAGATTTACAAACTCGCTCTCCGCCCCACGTCGACAAATACAGTCCTGCTTGTGTGTACGTGTGCCCAGGACTTCTGCCCGGGACTGAACGTACTTTTGAAATTGTAATTCAATGTCCTGTCCTGGAAGGGTGGCGGGGGTGAATCGCGAGAATTTAAACAGGCACTGAGGCGCAGGAGAAAGTGGGACGGCGGATGGATGGGCGAACAGCAAACTTTGTTCACCATATCGGGTCGCAGCTGGAGTTTGGAGTTCGATTCCGGCGACCTCCGTGAAAGCCTGGTTTGCGCGTCCCTTCTCCCGTGACCGCGTGTCTCTCCTTCCCACGGTCCCGAAGGCGCACCGGCCGGTGGGTTAATTGCTCATTGTAAATCGCCCCGAGGTGAGGCTAAGGGGGTTAATGGGCGGGTTGCTGAGTTTCCGCGCTCTGTCTCCTAATAAATTAAAAAAACAATTCCACTCGGAAATCTTCTGAGATGTGTTGGCGTGTTTTTTTTTTGGGAAAAAAAAAGCAACTTTCGGCAGGGTAAAGGCCAGCCGAAATGCTGAGCAACCGCGGTCGGATTCGCGCCGCTGGGGACCGCGAGGTGTGCGCGCGCTCCCTCCCCGTGAACGCGCGCCTTTCCTCCGGGTGCTCCGGTTTCCTCCCGCACAGTCCACGGACCGGTGTGACCGGGCGGCGCAGGCTCGCTGGGCCGGAAACCGGCTGTGAACGTGCTGTACCCCTAACCGATTATAAGTTATAAAGAGTGACGAATTATGCAAAAAAAGAGTATTATAATAAGGCTAAAGTACAGATTTGGAATAGTAGCAAGTATTTACAATGTAAAGAGCATTATAAAAGGTGGTTTGAACATGTTTACAGTGCAGAGAGGGGCGTGGGGTGGGTTTATTAGAATGGTGGACCAGATTGGTGCGGGGGGTGGGGGGGAGATATTTTAAAGATGGTGCAGAAGCCCTTTCCAGAAGAGAGCTTTTGGCCTGAAGGTCGGAGAGGACTGGAGAGAAACTGAAAGCAAACGATCCAGGCTGGAGAGTCTGCTGGACGATCTGAGGGAGGACCTGCTGGAGGGACTGTTAGGGGGTTTGCAAGAGGGTTTGCTGGACGATCTGCTAGAGGACCTGCTGGTGGGCCTGCTGGAAAGTCTGTTGTTTGATCTGCTAGAGAGTCTGCTTGAGGGTCTGCTGGAGTTTCTGTTGGAGGGTCTGCTGGAAGGTCCACTGTCTGATCTGCGAGAGAGTCTGCTTGAGGGTCTGCTAGAGGAGCTGCTGGAAGCCCTGCTGCTGCAGGGTCTGCTGGAAAGTCTGCTGTTTGATCTGCTAGATAGTCTGCTGAAATATCTGCTTGAAGGTCTGCTGGAAGAGCTGCTGGAAAGTCTGCTGGAGAGTCTGTTGGAAAGTCTGCAGGAGAGTCTGTTGGAGGGTCTACTGGAAGGCCTGCTGGAAGGTCTGATGGAGGATCACTGGTTGATCTGCTGGAGGGTCTGCTGGACACCCTGCTTGAAGTTCAGATGGAGGGTCTGCTGGAAAATCTGCAGGAGAGTCTGTTGGAGGGTCTGCTGGAGGACCTGCAGAGGGTCTGATTAAGTGTCCACTGGAGGGTCTGCTAGACAGTCTGCTGGAGGGCCTGCCGGAGGTACGGCTAGAGGCTCTGCTGGTGGGTCTCATGAGATCTGCTAGAAGACCTGATTGACGATCTGCTGGAAAGTCTGTAGTTTACTCTCCTGGAGGGTTTGCTAGTGGGTCTGATAGAGAGATGTGCTGGAGGGCTTGCAGGAGGAACTGTTGGAGGGTCTACTGGAGGGCCTGCCTGTGGGTCTGCTGGAGGGATTGCTGGAAAGTCTGTTGTCTGGTCTGTTGGAGAGTCTGCTGGAAGGTCTGCTGGAGGGAAGGAGGAGTGTTTGCTGAAGGATCAGCTGGAACATCTGTTAAAGGACCTGCGGGGGGTCTTGCAGGAAGACCTGCTTGAGGATCTGCTGGAAAATCAGTTGTTTAGTCTGCTGGAGGATCTGCTAGAGGGTCTACTGGAGGACCTGATGGTGGTTCTGCAGGAAGACCTGCTCAAGGGTCTGCTGTAGGGCCTGCTGGATAGTCTGCTGGGAAGTCTATTGTCTGGTTGCTGGAGAGTCTGCTGGTGGGTCTTCTAGAGGATCCGTTGGAGGGAAGGGAGAGTGTCTGCTGGAGGATCTGCTGGAGGGTCTGCTGTAGCGTCAGCAGGAGGATCAGCTGGAAGGTCTGCTGGAGGGCCTGCTGGAATATCTGCTGGAGATTGTGCTGGAGCGTTTGCTGGAAGGTCTGCTGGAGGGTCTGGTGGAAGGTCCGCTGGAGGATCTGATGCTTGATCTGCTGGACGGTCTGCTGTAGGATCTGCTGGAGGATTTACTGGAGGGCCTGCTGGAATACCTGCTGCCGAGTGTCCTGGAGCGTTTGGCGGAAGGTCCGCTGGGGGGTCTGATGGTGGATCTGATGATGGATCTGCTGGATAGTCTGCAGAAAAGTCTGCTGGAGGGTCTGCTGGAGAGTCTGCTGGAGGATCTGTCGTGGGTCTGATAGAGAGATCTGCTGGAGGGCCTGCAGGAGGGTCTGCTAAACTGTCTGCTGGAGGGTCTGCTAAAGTGTCTGCTGGAAAGTCTGCTGTTTGATCTGCTCGAGGGTCTGCTGGAAGGTCTACTAATGGTCCGCTGGAGTGATGGGGGAATGTCTGCTGGAGGGTCCTCTGGAGTCTGCTGGATGATCTGCTGAAGGATCTGCTGTATGGGCTGCTGGAGTGTCTGTTACGGAGTCTGCTGGGGGAACTCAGCAGATCAAACATCGCCCGTTGGCTGAAGGTGGGAAGAGATGGTTGATGGTTTGTGTTGGAAATCTGCATCGCCGTTCCAGCTGCTCAACTTGTTATGTTTCTCCAGCAGCGACTGAGATGGAGTGGATGTGGAGAGGATGTTTCCAATAGTGTGGGGGAGTCAAGGACTGGAGAACACAGCCTCAGAGTAGAGGGACATCCATTTAGAACAGAGAGGAGGAGGGATTTCTTTAGCCAGAGGATGGTGAATCCGTGGAATTTGTTGCCACAGACGGCGATGGTGGGCAAGTCGTTGGGCATATTTAAAGCGGAGGTTGATAGGGTCCTGATTAATCAGGGAGTTAAAGGTTACAGGGGGAGAAGGCAGGAGAATGGGGTTGAGAAGGATAATAAATCAGCTGTGATGGAACAGCAAAGCAGATTCGATGGGCCAAATGGCCTAATTGTGTTCCTATGTCTTATGGTGTGCTGCTCCAGTTTCCAGTACTGTATCTGGAGTATCCTGTGATAAGGCTGAAGATTAATGATCGAAGAGTCTGTGTAGCGAGCTCCGCTGGAGTTGAACTGCAGGATAATTATCTGCAACTACCCACGGCTTCTGAGGAAATGCCAGAAATTTGAAGATAAATTTGTTATCGAAATACACAGACATCACCATATACAACCCTGTGATTCGTCCTCTTGCAGGCATTCACAGTAACTACACCACAAGAGAATCAATGAAAAAATACACACGGCAGGGTGACAACCAATGCATGTGCCAAAGACAACAAATTGTGCAATATAAAAATATAATAATAATTAATAAATAGATAAACAGGTATATAGATAGAGAGGTAGATAGATAGACAGGTAGATAGACAGATATAGATAGATGGATAGATAGATAGACAGATGGATAGACATATAGGTAGATAGATAGATAGATAGATAGACAGGTAGATAGATAGAGAGATATAGATAGACAGGTATATAGTCCAGTAGATAGATAGACAGACAGACAGACAGGCAGATGGATAGGTAGATAGATAGAGAGATATTTAGATAGATAGACAGTAGACAGATAGATAGATAGACATATAGACTGACAGGTAGATAGACAGACAAATAGACAGACAGATGGATATATAGACAGACAGATAGATAGATAGACAGATAGACAGACAGATGGATAGGTAGATAGATGGACAGCAATTTAGACAGATAGATAAATAAAGAAGTAAGCAAACCAATAAATAACCAATCAATCAATCAATCAATCAATAAGCAAGGAAGCAAGCAGTAAATACTGAGAACATGAGATGAAGGGTCTGTGAACGTGAGTCCACAGGTTGTGGGAACAGTTCAGTGTTGGGGCAAGTGAAGTTGAGTGAAATTATCCCCTCTGGTTCAGGAGCCTGATGGTTGAGGGGGTAATAACTGTTCCTGAACCTGGTGGTGTGGGTCCTGAGGCTCCTGTACCTCCTTCCTGATGGTTGAGGGGTAATAACTGTTCCTGAACCTGGTGGTGTGGGTCCTGAGGCTCCTGTACCTTCTTCCTGATGGTTGAGGGGTGATAACTGTTCCTGAACCTGGTGGTGCGGGACCCGAGGCTCCTGTACCTCCTTCCTGATGGTTGAGGGGTAATAACTGTTCCTGAACCTGGTGGTGTGGGTCCTGAGGCTCCTGTACCTCCTTCCTGATGGTTGAGGGGTGATAACTGTTCCTGAACCTGGTGGTGTGGGACCCGAGGCTCCTGTACCTCCTTCCTGATGGCAGTGCCGAGTACAGAGAGCGTGAGATGCCTGTCTGTCCACATGCGCTGCCCACAAATGC
Source organism: Mobula hypostoma (assembly GCF_963921235.1). NCBI lineage: Eukaryota > Metazoa > Chordata > Chondrichthyes > Myliobatiformes > Myliobatidae > Mobula > Mobula hypostoma. The sequence goes on along the minus strand of NC_086129.1, from coordinate 2,265,090 downwards.
GCCAGCAGCGGTGATCGACAATCTGCGTTCAGTTCCCGCCGCTGTGAAAATGTTCGGCGGTGCCGGGTAAAGGCTCGTAACACTTGGTATCCGAGACTGCTGCATCTGTTGTGCTCGCAATTAGTTAATCATTTCTTCCAGATACGCATCGTAATTTTGATTTATTCAGGGGCTATTTTCTCTCTTCCTGCGATAAAAGGATATTTGTTCTCCCAGTCTTCCTGGGGACTAGATATTAAATTGTTGTTTTTTTTTGGAAGCAGGAGCTGGTGATACGAACGAGGCCTGATTGCTCCATTCATTAATCAGCCGTGGGAAGGATTAGAGAAACATCTCCTAAGGTCTCGATAAAATATTTAAAGCTTTCCCACGTGCAATTATCGGTAGAAGATAAATTTGGAACTTGAAAGGCATTTGTTCTTGTGTTAGAGACCTTTACCTTTCTGCAAATATCCCAGTCTCCCCTTGTGCCACACACGATCTCACACCAGCCGCGGCCCCACCACTCTCAGAACGTGGGACACAGAAGTTTCTAGTTTCATTACTTTTGAAGTGTGACACTGTGAACAAGCAAGTCCATTATAACGTAACTTAATGGCGATGGCTGATGAAATCCCTTGCACGTCTTCAAATGGTATCATGAGGAAATTTACAAGAATGTTGCTGGGGCTGGAGGGCCTGAATTCTAAGGAAAGATTAAATAGATTAGGACTTTATTCCTTAGAATGTAGAAGATTGAGAGGAGATTCGGTAGAGGTATACAAAATTATGAGGGGTTTAGATGGGGTAAACGCAAGCAGTCTTTTTCCGTGAGGTTGGGTGGGACAACAACCAGAGGTCATGAGTTAAGGGTGAAAGGTGAAAGGTTTAAGGGGACCATGAGGGGAAACTTCTTCACTCAGAGGTTTGACAGAGTGTGCTCCAGCCTATGGTCAGGCCACACTTGGATCCCCTCCAGTTCACCTACCTGCCCAACTAGGAGTTGAGGATGCCATCGTCTACCTGCTGAACCGTGTCTACGCCCACCTGGACAAGCCAGCGAGCACTGTGAGGGTCATGTTTTTTGACTTCTCCAGTGCGTTCAACACCATCCGCCCTGCTCTGCTGGGGGAGAAGCTGACAGCGATGCAGGTGGATGCTTTCCTGGTGTCATGGATTCTTGATTACCTGACTGGCAGACCACAGTACGTGTGCTTGCAACATTGTGTGTCCGACAGAGTGATCAGCAGCACTGGGGCTCCAAACGGGACTGTCTTGTCTCCCTTTCTCTTCACCATTTACACCTCGGACTTCAACTACTGCACAGAGTCTTGTCATCTTCAGAAGTTTTCTGATGACTCTGCCGTAGTTGGATGCATCAGCAAGGGAGATGAGGCTGAGTACAGGGCTACGGTAGGAAACTTTGTCACATGGCGTGAGCAGAAATATATGCAGCTTAATGTGAAAAAGACTAAGGAGCTGGTGGTAGACCTGAGGAGAGCTAAGGTACCGGTGACCCCTGTTTCCATCCAGGGGGTCAGTGTGGACATGGTGGAGGATTACAAGTACCTGGGGATACGAATTGACAATAAACTGGACTGGTCAAAGAACACTGAGGCTGTCTATAAGAAGGGTCAGAGCCGTCTCTATTTCCTGAGGAGACTGAGGTCCTTCAACATCTGCCGGACGATGCTGAGAATGTTCTACGAGTCTGTGGTGGCCAGTGCGATCATGTTTGCTGTTGTGTGCTGGGGCAGCAGGCTGAGGGTAGCAGATACCAACAGAATCAACAATCTCATTCGTAAGGCCAGTGATGTTGTGGGGATGGAACTGGACTCTCTGACGGTGGTGTCTGAAAAGAGGATGCTGTCCAAGTTGCATGCCATCTTGGACAATGTCTCCCATCCACTACATAATGTACTGGGTGGGCACAGGAGTACATTCAACCAGAGACTCATCCCACCGAGACGCAACACAGAGCGTCATAGGAAGTCATTCCTGCCTGTGGCCATCAAACTTTACAACTCCTCCCTTGGAGGGTCAGACACCCTGAGCCAATAGGCTGGTCCTGGACTTATTTCATAATTTACTGGCATAATTTACATATTACTATTTAATTATTTATGGTTCTATTACTATTTATTATTTATGGTGCAACTGTAACGAAAACCAATTTCCCCCGGGATCAATAAAGTATGACTATGACTATGACTCTCACCGCCCCCCCCACCTTCCCTCCGAAAAGGCCTACCCTGGCCCGCTCAAACTTTTTTCCTCGCCAGACGTGCTCTCCAATCCCGGCAGCTTTCCTGGCGAATCTGCCCTGCGGCTTCCGGATCCATGGTAACGAGGGGGCCAGAGCGGATAGCGCCCCCGAGACACAGCAGTCCCAACAGCAGTTGGGAACGATGTTTCCTTCGGGTGGACCGGAGGCAAAGTTCATCCGTCGCTCGGGGACTGAGGTAAGGGGGGGGGGGGGAGCTTGTTAACTCCAGAGGACAGTGCAGGGTTAAGCCAAGCCAATGGATCTATTTAAGAATGAAGTAGATAGAATCCGTGGCCATTTTGTTAGGTATTCCCTGTGCACCTGCTTGTTTTTGCCATATTTTTTCATCCTTTCCGGCCCTTCGAACTGCGCTGCATAGCAACCCTCAGATTGCCCCTAGCCTAATCACAGGGCGAGTTACGGTGACCAATCCACCCTCTGGCGCGGTCCAGAGGTTCGGCTGTCGTCCAGACCAAACATCAGAAACTGGGGGTGGTGGGGGGGAGAAGAAATGTGATCTCGGTGGCTTTGACCGTGGGACGATTGCTGGTGCCAGACGGGGTGGTTGGAGTATCTCAGAAACTGCTGGGATTTCCACACGCAACGATCTCGAGAGTTTACAGAGAATGGTGAGATAAACAACAACAAAAAAAAGACGTCCACGTTCTGTGGTTGGAAATTTGAATTTGTTTAAATTTTAGATCCGTCCCACAACATGAGGGAGTAAAGATGACTCCATCGCAGTATAGAGACATGTGAATTTATTAGTCTAATGGGTTGTAGAAGGAAGCTGTCCCGGAGCCTGTTGGTCCTGGTTTTAACACTGTGGTACCGTTTGCCAGACGGGAGCAGCTGGAACAGTTTATGGTCGGGAGGGTGTCTGGTGTCTCTGATGATCTTCCAGGCCTCCTTTACCCACCTGCTGCTGTAAATGTCCTCAGTGGAGGGAAGTTCACACCCACAGAGGCGCTGGGCTGTCCGTATCACTCTCTGCAGTGCCCAGTGATCGGGGTCGGTGCTGTTCCCCTACCAGGCGGTGATACAAACAGTCAGGATGCTCCCAAAGGTGCCCCTGTAGAAGGTCTGGAGGATTTCATGGGCCCACACCGGACTTCTTCAGTCGCCTGAGGTGGAAGAGATGCTTTTTTCACCACACAGCCGGTGTGTACAGTCCCGGTGAGATCGTCGGTGATGTGTATACCAAGGAACTTGAAACTACTCGCCCTCTCAACTGCAGTCCCGTTGATGTCGATCGGGGCGAGCCTGTCTCCGTTCCTCCTGTAATCCGGGATCAGCTCTGTTGGTTTTTTTTTCAGACACTGTGATTGATATCTCGGCACCGCTGTGTCGAGGTATCAACCTCTCCTCTGTCGGCTGTCTCGCCAGTGCCAGGGGGAGGTCAGAGGGGAATGGCCAGAATGGTTCAAGCTGACGGGAAGGCGACAGGAGCTCAAATTACCGCGCGTTACAACAGCGGCGAGGCGGAGGAGCACCTCCGATCGCTCAACACGGAAGGCCCCGAGATACTCTCAGAGGCCACTTTATTAGGTGCAGGAGGTGCGGAGCTGTCTGCAGGCGGCAGCCGTCACCCCCCCACCCCCCGGCACCCCGCTCCGACGGGCGAGGGTGGCCGGCGGGCCTCGTGCCCCGGGTGAGATGGGGACGTGCCCGCCCTGGCGTGCGAGGTCCAGCCCCGGCGGACCGGGCGGGGCGAGGTCGACGGCGAGATCCGACAGCCGGGTCCTGGCACCCCGCCGGAAAAAAAAAGTGGCAGCGAGCCGTGAACTCCGCCGGCCACGGCCCTCCCCACCTCACCGGCCGCCGGACAAACCGGGGCCAGTCAGTGACTGGTGACCGCCAGGTGGGACGGGTAGAGTCGGAGTCCCCTGCGGCTGTCGGCCGCCGCGCTCCGTGGAGAGCGAAGGGCGCCGCCAGGCACGGACGGCGTCGCGGCCAGCCACCGCAACCAAGGACGACCCCGGTGCAGTCTGCGAGGACTGTTCGCACCACTGGACCCGTACACCCCGGTGCAATGGCGTTTCCATTCTGTCAACTGTCCTGCCGCCGTCGGCTAGGACGGGCAAACCGACACGCTTGCTGTGGCCGCGGTCGAAGTGCGGCGGCTTTGACAAGGGAAGGCCTTGGAGAGAAACCTGCGCGCCGCGCCGACACCCTCCGAAGGCCTGTCCTGGGTCCCAACAGGCGGAGTCTCAGAGGAGGCTGGCCAGCACATCAGGAATGAGGAGAGTGGGAACGGCACCAAATGTTCTCTCTTACTCAAAGGTCATATATTAATGACTTGGATGAGGGAATTAAATGCAGCATCTCCAAGTTTGCGGATGACACGAAGCTGGGTGGCAGAGTTAGCAGTGAGGAGGATGCTAAGAGGATGCAGGGTGACTTGGATAGGTTGGGTGAGTGGGCAAATTCATGACAGATGCAATTTAATGTGGATAAATGTGAAGTTATCCACTTTGGTGGCAAAAATAGGAAAACAGATTATTATCTGAATGGTGGCCGATTAGGAAAAGGGGAGGTGCAACGAGACCTGGGTGTCATTATACACCAGTCATTGAAAGTGGGCATGCAGGTACAGCAGGCGGTGAAAAAGGCGAACGGTATGCTGGCATTTATAGCGAGAGGATTCGAGTACAGGAGCAGGGAGGTACTACTGCAGTTGTACAAGGCCTTGGTGAGACCACACCTGGAGTATTGTGTGCAGTTTTGGTCCCCTAATCTGAGGAAAGACATCCTTGCCATAGAGGGAGTACAAAGAAGGTTCACCAGATTGATTCCTGGGATGGCAGGACTTTCATATGATGAAAGACTGGATGAACTGGGCTTGTACTCGTTGGAATTTAGAAGATTGAGGGGGGGATCTGATTGAAACGTATAAGATCCTAAAGGGATTGGATAGGCTAGATGCAGGAAGATTGTTCCCGATGTTGGGGAGGTCCAGAACGAGGGGTCACAGTTTGAGGATAGAGGGGAAGCTTTTTAGGACCGAGATTAGGAAAAACTTCTTCACACAGAGAGTGGTGAATCTGTGGAATTCTCTGCCACAGGAAACAGTTGAGGCCAGTTCATTGGCTATATTTAAGAGGGAGTTAGATATGGCCTTTGTGGCTACAGGGGTCAGGGGGTATGGAGGGAAGGCTGGGGCGGGGTTCTGAGTTGGATGATCAGCCATGATCATAATAAATGGCGGTGCAGGCTCGAAGGGCCGAATGGCCTACTCCTGCACCTATTTTCTATGTCTCTATGTCTTACACACACATACATTAGGGTGCCTAAGACTTTCCCAAGGGTACTTGTCAACGTGGGGCGGACAGCGAGTTTGTAAATCTGAAGGATGTTGGGAATGGCGTGGCGAGGGGTGGAGCGCCGAGGGAGGGGTCTGGGACGGATGGCAGAGAAGGAGCGCCGGGGTGGGGGGAGCGGAGGAAGAGCTGGGTACAGACACACCCAGCCCTGAGACACCAGCCAAGGTCGTTTGATTCTGAACGATTGGTTTACTGATCATTACAGAATGTCTCTCCGGTGCTTTCCACTCCCTCCCGCTTTTCCATAATTCCCACTCTCCCTGTCAGTCCACAATAGAGACCCATATCTGTCAGGAAATTTGACAGCGGTGCATCAAGTCAAACTCTGTCCCGAGCCTCGTGGCCCATCAGGCCGGCGTTTATGCCGGTTTCTGTGGCGTGCAGCGACTGTAAGTACGAGACTCTCCCTCCCCCCCCCCACCCCCCGGATAGGACACCAGTCTATCACGAGGTTAACCCCCAGCATTTTTGCCGGTACCCATTCTCAGCTGGGTGGACTGGAGCAGTGTGGGGTTAAGTGCCTTTGCTCAAGGACACAACACGCTGCCTCGGCCGAGACTCGAACCCACGACCTTCAGATCGCGAGTCCAACGCCTTAACGCCCAACTCTTGGCCACGCACCACACTCAGCCGTACAGTGCAATGCATAAAATTACTACAGTACTGCGCAAAATTCTCAGGCACCCGAGCTGCCCAAGACCTTTGCAAGGTACTGTAGGTTGGACAATCTTTAGGAAGGGGAAGCAGTACCAGCCAAATCACAGCTACCAAGGCGTCCTCTGTTATAAAAATTCAAGTTTAGTTAGCATTCAACCATTGTCACGATGTGCACTGGCGATATCGGAGCCCAAGTGCGGAGGAAAGACAGACCTTGATGTAGAGCCGGCGACCAGAGTTCATTCATAATAATTCCAAAGGGACGTCGGAGTCTCAGCCGAGCGACACAGCAAGAAGAGGCATTCTCGAAACTAGGACCCCGTCAATAGCGCTAATCAGGCGTCCACTTAAACGACAGGACTAACATACAATCCCCGAACCAGTCAAAATGAACCTAACCAGGTTGGACTGAAAGCGCCAGGAGACACCAGGAGTGAGTCAACAGACAATAGACAATAGGTGCAGGAGTAGACCATTCGGCCCTTCGAGCCAGTGCCGCCATTCACTGTGATCATGGCTGATCATCCACAATCAGTACCCCGTTCCTGCGTTCTTCCCGTATCCCTTGACTCCGCTATCTTTAAGAGCTCTATCTAACTCTTTCTTGAAAGAATCCAGAGAATTGGCCTCCACTGCCTTCTGAGACAGAGCATTCCACAGATCCACAACCCTCTGTGTGAAAAAATGTTTCCTCAACTCCGTTCTAAACGGTCTAGACCTTATTCTTAAACTGTGGCCTCTGGTTCTAGACTCCCCCAATGTCAGGAACATGTTTCCTTCCTCGAACGTGTCCAATCCCTTAATAATCTTATATGTTTCAATCAGATCCCCTCTCGGCCTTCTAAATTCCAGTGTATACAACCCCAGTTGCTCCAATCTTTCAACATATGACAGTCCCGCCATCCCAGGAATTAACCCAGTGAACCTACGCTGCACTCCCTCAATAGCAAGAATGTCCTTCCTTAAAATTGGAGACCAAAACTGCACACAATACTGCGGGTGTGGTCTCGCCAGGGCCTTGTACAACTGCAGAAGGACCTCTTTGCTCCTATACTGAACTCCCCTTGTTATGAAAGCCAACATGCCATTAGCTTTCTTCACTGCCTGCTGTACTTGCATGCTTACTTTCAGTAACTGACGAACAAGGACACACAGATCTTGTTGTACTTCCCCTTTTCCTAACGTGACACCATTCAGATAGTAATCTGCCTTCCTGTTTTTGCCACTAAAGTGGATAACCTCACATTTATCCACATTAAACTGCATCTGCCATACATCTGCCCACTCTGAGAAAAAGCACATGCAACTCTAAACGATTGACAGCTCTTGCTAAACGAGAGTTAGCCAATTCAGATGCTCTCAATACCCTGGAGCCCGGTTCTCTCTGGCGCCTCACACAGTCCTGAAGAGCTCATTTGCAGCCATATATCAGAAGGCAGGAGGAGAAGATAGCGGCGTGACGTAGCATGCGCAGCCTGTCCGGTGAAATGATATCGTATTTGTTAAGTAGGGTACCGTGCACAATCCTGATTTGATGGAGCCGGACGTGAGAAGCAAGGAGGAACATCTGGAGAAATTTCTGAAATGCCCGGTTCGCTGTCGCTGCTACTGTGCGATCGAGAATCTCCGGAGGGGAAGGCCCCAAATCCTCGGCTTTGCCTGCAGCTGGCAGCCGGGGCTAGAGTCGAAGTGCTTGGTAGAGATGGTGCTCGGTGTCGGAGGGCTGGTCGGGGGCTCAAAGTTTTCGGACGACTCAGAGTCGGACTGTGGTCGGGCATGGCTGGGAGAGTTTTCTTCCTTCTCCCGCCTGCGTGAGACATGGGACTTTCGAGAGACTTTGAACTTTTTTACTGTGCCCATGGCCTGTTCTTCATCAAGTTATGGTATTGTTGCACTGTTGTAACTATATGTTATAATTATGTGGTTTTGTTAGTTTTTCAGTCTTGGTCTGTCCTGTGTTTCTGTGATATCACACCGGAGGAATATTGTATCATTTCTTAAATGCATGCACTACTAAATGACAATAAAAGAGGACTGCGTGTCCTCATAATCTAATCGAATCTAATATCAAGAATACAGGTCAAACAAAACAGCATTACCCTGGGGCCAAGGTGCAAAATATGATAGCAACAGTCGCACACAGCACACAAGGCGGTACGCACACAGTCACATGTACACACACAGAGGGAAAAAAAGGTATTCCTTGGCCTGAAAGTTGATGGTGCATGGACATTATTGGCAAGAACAACAGGGAGGGTCCAAGTCTAGGCGATCAGAGGTGAGAAGGGGCCCAGGAGTTGAGGGGGTTCCTTGGGGCGTTGTTACCTCCTAGGTGCCAGAGTCAAGGGCATCCTAAAGCGGGCACAGGACGTTCTGAAAGGGGAAGGTGGGCAGCAGGAGTAGAGGTCTGTATTGATACTATGGATCACAAGACAAAGGAGTAGAAGTCGGCCATTCTGCCCATCGAGTGAGGTAAGGTAGGGTAAGGAAAGATGGCTTCTTGCAAAAAAAAAGCAAGGTGGCGTTTGCCCGCCGTATCCGACGGCGACCGGAAACCGGTATGGGGAAGATTTTATGGCGGAGGGGCCGGTGCAGCGGGGCAGTTCCTGGGAAGTACAACTCCGGTGGTGCAAGTAGCCATCGCAGGCTGGGCTTCTCCTCGGTTGCTGATGGCGGCCTGGAGGTCTCCTGTGTCTCGTCGCGCCCTTCCCTTCGCTCTCCCCGGAGCGTGGCAGAGCTGCCTTCCTGGCCGTCGGATCTCGCTGTCGATCTCACCTCTCCCCAGTCCGCCGGAGCTGACCTCCCGTGCTAGGACGGACATGTCCCCATCTCACTGGGAGCGCCTCACACTCCTGTTACGGTAGAGACGTATCCCCACCCTACCACCCACGCCTCAGAGGGCCAACGCTGGCTGGGAGCTCCCGACTTCCAACCCACATATTCTAAACACAAACAAGGGAAAATCTTCAGGTGCTGGAAATCCAGAGCAACACACACATACAAAATGCCGGGGGAACTCAGCAGGTCAGGCAGCATCTATCGAAAAAGAATACAGTCGACGTTTCGGTCCGAGACTCTTCGACAGGACCGGAGAGAAAAAGCTGAGGAGTAAATTTAATAGGAGGGGGGAGAGAAACACTGGTGCACCTCAGGGGTGTGTGCTTAGCCCACTGCTCTACTCTCTGTATACCCATGACTGTGTGGCTAGGCATAGCTCAAACACCATCCACAAATTTGCTGACGATACAACCATTGTTAGTAGAATCTCAGGTGGTGACGAGAGGACGTACAGGAGTGAGATATGCCAACCAGTGGAGTGGTGTCGCAGCAACAACCTGGCACTCAACATATTTAAGGCAGAGATTGATAGGTATCTGAGTAGCCAAGGTTATGGTGAGAAGGCGGGGGAGTGGCTCTAAATGGGAGAATGGATCAGCTCATGATAAAGTGGCGGAGCAGACTCGATGGGCCGAATGGCCGACTTCTGCTCCTTTGTCTTATGGTCTTATGGTCAGTAAGACGAAAGAGCTGATTGTGGACTTCAGGAAGGGTAAGATGAAGGAACACATACCAATCCTCATAGAGGGATCAGAAGTGGAGAGAGTGAGCAGCTTCAAGTTCCTGGGTGTCAAGATCTCTGAGGATCTAACCTGGTCCCAACATATCGATGTAGTTATAAAGAAGGCAAGACAGTGGCTATACTTCATTAGGAGTTTGAAGAGATTTGGTATGTTAACAAATACACTCAAAAACTTCTATAGTTGTACCGTGGAGAGCATTCTGACAGGCTGCATCACTGTCTGGTACGGAGGGGCTACTGCACAGGACTGAAAGAAGCTGCAGAGGGTTGTAAATCTAGTCAGCT